>NW_016809106.1:73123-78007 GCF_001698545.2 Rhinopithecus bieti | reverse complement strand
TAATATATATATTAAATAAAGAAGTAGTGGAAAATGTTTAGTGTTTCTCCCAAAAATCTTTGTGTATAAATATTTGCCTGCCTTGTTTCTTTGCATAAAACTACCAATTATTCTGTGAAGGCATCATTGTGCAGCAAATAGGAGTAAAGCTGTAATTTTTAAAATGTACGAAATTTTCATCAGCATTCTAACAAGCAGGCAGGTTTACGTTCTATTCTGTAAATGCTACTGCTGCTTCTGCTTCACAAGCCACTACTTACTCTACAAAGCTTTTGGTAGCTGGGAAATCTTTGGGAAATGAAATGAAAACTGATGAAAAGTATGGCTGAATTTGACACAGATTAACACAGTCAATGCACCACTAAGACACAAGATTTAATTTTGACAATATCATTGTCTCAAGATGGACATGGGACTTTTCACATGTCAACAGAGTTCTGCCTGCACAAGAGAAATCTGAGCCAAATTGTTCCGTATAAGAATAGCTGCAAGATAAGATAGTACCCAGCAGTGCAAAAATCACTTAGGATTCTGTTACAGGTATCATGCAATTCAGGCGAAATTTGTAAGCACCTGTGTTATCTATTTCTGTGTATCTCTGAGTGAGAGAGGTATGTTGTGTTGTTAAGTGTGCCCATCCTAACACCACATAGAAGAATTGCCTCAATGGCACTGAAGCTGATTTCTCATGTCTCTGTCAAGACATCTATTATTTGATATGATATGTCTTAAAATGTACATTATTTCTCTACTTCTAATAAGCTACGTGATAGTGAAAAAAATCAATGAACATTTCTGATCTCCAGTTTCCTCATCATTAAAATGTTGATAATATTGCCTGCTTTTATTAACTTCCTGGTAAGTGTAACATTAAAGGAAATATTACTTATATGCCTACATTTTAAATACTGGAATTCTAGGAAAATATAAACTCTCAATGTTAATTCAAATTATTATGTATAAAATACATATCTATAGAAATATTGCCTGAAACAGTGCACAAAAATATTTAACTTTATGTCAGAATTATTTCTCTTAAAATAGAATAAAATATAGGAAAATATCAATAATTACTATTTTTGTTCATTCAGTTGTTAAAGCTCTCTAGAATAATTTTAAATACTTTCTTGCTAGACTCAAACTCATTTACTCTGCTCTAATTATTCCGTATTCAAGGGAAAAAGGATAATTTCACTGCATTTTATGTAGAGCCCTGCAACTACTGAATTGGAAAGCTTGGCAGGTACGCCTAAGACAGGAGAGACATTTAATAAAACACATTCAACTTTTTGGAAACACAATCACTATAAAAAGAACATCTATATATCTATATAGATATATAGATACATGTGCCTACATATAGGTATACACACATATATATATATGTGTTTATAGCTGTTAAAAGGTAAATACCTTTCTTGATAAAATGCAAGCTTCTTTTTTTTGCAGTGAATCATTTTCTTCTTGCAACAATGCTTATTTTGTTGTCAGTCAACAGGAATGTGTACTTAAGCTTATCAATTTAAAAATGAGGAAGACTTAGCTACCATTTCTACTTAATACCAATAATCTTTCAAATTTTTTTTTTTTTGCACAAGAATCTTGGGTAATTCTAATATATCTGTAGATCAAACATGCATCCTTATAAGGAGGTTAATAGGTAGTTTCACAAGAGTCAACCAAGTTTCTTTGGATATTTATCCAAGTATTTGAGGAAATGGATTGAAATGCATCAAAGCAAGCTTTACAAACACATAGTCATAATTACAAATTTAATAACATATGAAAATACAAGCACAAGCCTTGCATATAGAAGATTCTAAATAGATATTAAATTATTCACTCCCTACTCTCAACATTGTTGGTGTCTAAATTAAGTCAATGTTACTTGTGTACTTCATGCAGGACAGTATTATTTGGTTATTTATCAGTCAATCATACTCTTATTGCTTGGAGAAAACAAAAAACAATAAACAAAACCACAAATTTGAGGGTGATAAGAATATTCCATGCTTCTTTCCCAGATACTTGGTCTGTAAGCATGGTTTGTGAACAGGCATGGCCATGAAACCGGGTTATCACCTTTAAAGTGAAATCTGGTGGGATTACAATAAAGGTAAGATTAACTCAAAGAACAGCCCTTTTTGCTCACCCTTCACACTCTTTGAATTTACGAATGAGATATGAAGTTCAATGAAGAGGCTGTATAATGAAACTCAAGGGCAGCACACTAAAATGACTAAAAGAGCTATTGACTGATGAATTTGATGGTATGCTATTTGATCCTCTTTGATCCTCTGGCAGTAGGATAAATAAACCTGTTTCTTTAGGTACCATTAGTTGAACATTCTGGGGTTTACCATTGATATAATTCTAAATTGCATAAACAAATATTATTACACCTGTACAAACTAATTTTGGACTGTAATCATAGTTACAAATATAATATACTTTAATTCTGTTGAGTTAATATGAAATAATTCCAGTTTATGAATGTAATATTATCTGGAAAATCTGGGAAATGAATAAATGCCTCAGGCTGAGTCTCTATCTTCAGAGATCTTTCAGTCTATTGTAAAGATGAGAGCAATTTTTAATGTTTTTTTCTATGCAAAGACTTTCTTACTTCTTCCCAAACTCTATCCTATCCCCATCCTGAAGAATCATGTCAATAGCTCTAAAATGGCAATTTGTAGATATTTTAGTGTACTTGCAACACATTTTCTTATTTCAATAAGTAAAATTACCCAGCATCAATAACATTCAATGCCTTGAACAGACATTGTCCACTCAGCCTCATAATTCATGTATTCATACATTACCTAATTTGTTTATTAACAGACATTTCTTGAGCCGTCATGATGAACAGATTCTTGATGGAGGTAGGCACACTCTCTGCCTCTAGGAGCTCATGATTTACCTTCACAAATTAAAGAAAATGCATGGTCATACTCTTAGAGTGCATTGCTACAAATTACTAATAAACTAAAAACGAAACAAAAACGCCAACGCCACTAATAATAATGTAATTAACGCCATCAGAACAACTCGCAAAGTAATTCACAGAAAAAGAGACATATCAGCTTAGCTGTGAAGAATGTGTAGTAATTTCTAGGGGAGGAGGAGAAGTAAAAGAAGCAGCAGAAGGGAAGAAGCAAATAGGAGAATAAAAAGAAAAATACTATTACAAGAATGTGGAGAACATGGGAACATAACCTAGTTAGGGATTTTGAGAATTAAAACACATTTTCCGCTAGGCGCTCAAGCCTGTAATCCCAGCACTTTGGGAGGCCGAGGCAAGCGGATCACGAGGTCCAGAGATTGAGACCATCCTGGCTAACATGGTGAAAACCCATCTCCACCAAAAATACAAAACATTAGCCGGGCGAGGTGGCGGGTGCCTGTAGTCCCAGCTACTCAGGAGGCTGAGGCAGGAGAATGGCGTGAACCCCGGGAGGCGGGGCTTGCAGTGAGCTGAGATCCGTCCACTGCACTCCAGCCTGGGGACAGAGCAAGAGTCCGTCTCAAAAAAAAAAAAAAAAAAAAAAAAAAAAAAAAAAAAAAAAAAAAAAAAAATTAAGAAAAAAGAATTAAAACACATTTTCATAATCTGTCTCTAATAGAAGTGTTCAGAGACTTTGTTTATGTTAATTCGAAAATATGTATACAAGGTATAATCAATGAAAGACCACAGTATTTATGTCTGAATCTTGTGGCTTCTTTGGAACTAGCGCATCGGCATTTCTGGTTTTCTTTCAGGACCAATAGGAAGATTGCACTTTCCCTTCCAGATTGCCTCCTTAAAGTTCAACGTTGCTTTTGATGACCCAGAATTTACTGTGGTCTTTACTACATCCCAAATTATCTTCAAGTAATTTTGACACAGTTTTAGTGTTCTACCTCCCCAAATTTATAATTTCCATCTTGTTTGATGAAAGTATATTCTCCCTTCCCTAATGTATTTAGCTCTCTTTTATTCATTCTTATTCAGACACTTGACAATGCCAATTCTTTTCAGCCTTGAAAACAAACAGTATTAGCAAAACCAACAATAGCACCCTTCCTTTGGAGAACATGGTATCTCTCCATGTTCCTACCCAGCCAATATGGAATGAGTGCACACAGCCATGCTTTCCTGTTTTCTACCAAACATTCCATGAAGTCACTGTCATCTAGGGAACAGGTGCTGGCTTGACCGAGCTCTTATCATGTTTATGTTAATTTCCTCTTCTCATAGCCAAGTGGCAATTATGTCTTTAGTCTATTTATCAGCAACGGCACTATTGACCACATAGTCCTCCATTAAACACAAGACAAATAAACAAAACACAGTCCCTTTGCCTCTGTGACATTATGTCCCCACGTTCTTCCATCTCTCTGTCTACTTTAACCACTTACAATCGGTCTCCCTTTTGGGGTTTTCTTCTTGTACATAGGCAATAAAAGGGGATTATTTTTTTCAAGATTTTGACTTGAAATTCTTCCTCTTCTAATTTTATTGATGATTTACATTACTTTCTATATCTGAAGATTCATAATTCTCTATTCTTACCAGCCTCTGTCTTACGAGTTATAGAAATATGCATCTTGCCTTTTGAAATACTACATATAGGCCAGGCGCAGTGGCTCATGCCTGTAATCCCGGCACTTTGGAAGGCCGAGGCGGGCGGATCACGAGGTTAGGAAATTGAGACGATCCTGGCTAACACGGTGAAACCCCGCCTCTACTAAAATACAAAAGTTAGCCGGGAGTGGTGGCGGGCGCCTGTACTCGGGAGGCTGAGGCAGGATAACTGCGTGAACCTGGGAGGTGGAGCTTGCAGTGAGCCGAGATCATGCCACTGCACTCCAGCGTGGGCGACAGCGAGACACTGTCTCAAAAAA
>NW_016809106.1:20803-70825 GCF_001698545.2 Rhinopithecus bieti | reverse complement strand
AAAAAAAAAAAAAAAAAAAAAAAAAAAAAATTAAGAAAAAAGAATTAAAACACATTTTCATAATCTGTCTCTAATAGAAGTGTTCAGAGACTTTGTTTATGTTAATTCGAAAATATGTATACAAGGTATAATCAATGAAAGACCACAGTATTTATGTCTGAATCTTGTGGCTTCTTTGGAACTAGCGCATCGGCATTTCTGGTTTTCTTTCAGGACCAATAGGAAGATTGCACTTTCCCTTCCAGATTGCCTCCTTAAAGTTCAACGTTGCTTTTTGATGACCCAGAATTTACTGTGGTCTTTACTACATCCCAAATTATCTTCAAGTAATTTTGACACAGTTTTAGTGTTCTACCTCCCCAAATTTATAATTTCCATCTTGTTTGATGAAAGTATATTCTCCCTTCCCTAATGTATTTAGCTCTCTTTTATTCATTCTTATTCAGACACTTGACAATGCCAATTCTTTTTCAGCCTTGAAAACAAACAGTATTAGCAAAACCAACAATAGCACCCTTCCTTTGGAGAACATGGTATCTCTCCATGTTCCTACCCAGCCAATATGGAATGAGTGCACACAGCCATGCTTTCCTGTTTTCTACCAAACATTCCATGAAGTCACTGTCATCTAGGGAACAGGTGCTGGCTTGACCGAGCTCTTATCATGTTTATGTTAATTTCCTCTTCTCATAGCCAAGTGGCAATTATGTCTTTAGTCTATTTATCAGCAACGGCACTATTGACCACATAGTCCTCCATTAAACACAAGACAAATAAACAAAACACAGTCCCTTTGCCTCTGTGACATTATGTCCCCCACGTTCTTCCATCTCTCTGTCTACTTTAACCACTTACAATCGGTCTCCCTTTTGGGGTTTTCTTCTTGTACATAGGCAATAAAAAGGGGATTATTTTTTTCAAGATTTTGACTTGAAATTCTTCCTCTTCTAATTTTATTGATGATTTACATTACTTTCTATATCTGAAGATTCATAATTCTCTATTCTTACCAGCCTCTGTCTTACGAGTTATAGAAATATGCATCTTGCCTTTTTGAAATACTACATATAGGCCAGGCGCAGTGGCTCATGCCTGTAATCCCGGCACTTTGGAAGGCCGAGGCGGGCGGATCACGAGGTTAGGAAATTGAGACGATCCTGGCTAACACGGTGAAACCCCGCCTCTACTAAAATACAAAAGTTAGCCGGGAGTGGTGGCGGGCGCCTGTACTCGGGAGGCTGAGGCAGGATAACTGCGTGAACCTGGGAGGTGGAGCTTGCAGTGAGCCGAGATCATGCCACTGCACTCCAGCGTGGGCGACAGCGAGACACTGTCTCAAAAAAAAAAAAAAAAAGAAAAGAAAAGAA
Organism: Rhinopithecus bieti; assembly: GCF_001698545.2. NCBI lineage: Eukaryota > Metazoa > Chordata > Mammalia > Primates > Cercopithecidae > Rhinopithecus > Rhinopithecus bieti. The sequence continues at coordinate 69,458 of NW_016809106.1, read as the reverse complement.
AAGAAATACTACATATAGCCAATATAAATATATATCTTGCCTTTTTTAAATACTACATATATAGTCAACGTTAGAATACAGGTTTTATTATGGTCTATTTTTTGCCTATAACACTCTCCTTACACTATTCAGTTTACCCGTCAAGTCTTGTTGTCTTAATTCTTAATATTTTCTTTCTGATCTGCCTCTCCACTCTCTGTCTCCACTGGAAACAAGATGTTTTCTCTGGATATTTGCTTCCAATGTTTCTTCACTCCATAACTGCCTTCACCATCACATTTGTTAGATCACTACCTATTGAGTGATCATTTTTTTAGATAAAAATCTTACATGCTGTTACTTTACATAAAACTCTTCAGTGTCATTTAATTGTTCCTTTTTATAAGCTCTAAACTAGTTAACTCTCTTTTTGTAGTCCTACATGATCTGAGTTCTCATGGTCTTTCTATTCTTCTATTGCACAACAGTTTCTTTCATTTTCAAAATAAGTGTACAATTATTTTCAGTTTTCTAAATACTTCTAATGTTCTGTCATTGCTGACATTTGTATATGTTGTTTGTTCTGTTTCTCCTATTCATTCCTCATGTCCAAGCCTAAAGATTAATTCCTACTGTACTTTTTCTCTGGTCTTTCATGTCTGAATTAGAAGCTTCTTAATCAGTCAAATAATAATTATATATGTACTATGTAATATATGACCTATTGCCATATGACCCTACCATAACAGTAACTATGCTGTGCTTTACTTGTGTGTTTTAAATTGCATACCAATAAAATTGTGAATCCCATATTCACTTCCTTTATTAGAATATGCTTAGCACATAGCATTTATAGCTGGCATATTACTATTTAAATAATTGTTGAATGATGAACAATATCTCACATTTATTCAGTAAGCAGTTCCTCTATCTAATATTGTTTTACCATCTCTGTAATATTTTAATTTTATGTTGTTACTATTTTGATTTAGCACCTTCTAAACACCTCTTTATAATACCACAAAGTCTCTACAAACCTTTTTCACTGGCTATACATTCTTTATGAATGAAACAGTTTTTCTTTATAACACAACAAAAAATTTGCTTACTCATTGATTAGATTCTACTCTGTTACTATGATATCATTACAGGCTCTACAACTACTCATAAATTCTAGCAAAGAAATACGCTTTAAGTTCATCATAAAATATTGTTCTGGAATGTATCCCTAGCAATCACATAAATAGCCTATACATTACAGATTTAAAATTAATCCTCTTGATTTCACAAAGAACTAAAAATAGATCTACCATTCGATCCAGCAGTTTCACTACTGGGTATCTACCCAGAAAATAAAGAAGTCATTACATTAAAAAAGACACATACATGTGTATGGTTATCACAGCATCGTTTATAATTCCAAAGATATGGAATCAACCATCAACCTAGATGCCCATCAGCTGATTAGTGGATAAAGAAATGTGTTACACACACACACCCCCCATGGAATACTTCTCAGCCATAAAAAAGAATGAGATAATATATTTTGCAGTAACTGGGTTAAAACTGGAGGCCATTATCATAAGTGAAGTAACTCAGAGATGAAAAACCAAATACCTCATGTTCTCACTTTATTATTATTATTATTTTGAGGCAGAGTCTCACTCTGTCACTCAGGCTGTAGTGAAGTGGCACTATCTCAGCTCACTGCAGTCCCCAACCCCTGGGTTCAAGCAATTCTCATGCCTCAGCCTCCTGAGTAGCTGGGATTACAGGCTTGCACCACTGGGATTACAGGCTTGTGTCACCACATCCGGCTAATTTTTGTATTTTTAGTAGAGACAGGGTTTTGCCATGTTCTCCAGGCTGGTCTTGAAGTCCTGGCTTCATATGATCTGCCTGCCTCTGCCTCCCAAAGTGCTGGAATTACAGGTGTGAGCCACTGTGCCTGACCTGTTTTCACTTGTAAGTGGGAGCTAAGCTGTGGTTATGTGAAGGGATACAGAGTGGTATAAAGGATATTGGAGATTCAGAAGGGGAGAGGTTTGGAAGAGGGTAAAAGATTAAAAATTACCTATTGGTTATAGAGTACACTATTCAGCTGGCAGGTGTACTAAAAGCCCAGACTTCACCACTATAACATTTATCCATGTAACCCCAAACCACTGGTTTCCAAACAGCGATTAGAAAGGAGGAAAGGAAAGGAAGGGAAAGGGAAGGGAAGGGAAGGGAAGGGAAGGGAAGGGAAGGGAAGGGAAAGGGAGAAATCTCTTGGCTTCCAGGATTCAGTAGATCATCCATGACTAAATTTTCTCCAACACACATTTTTGAATCACGTATATTTTACTCTCTCTGCTCTCTTAGTCAGTCCTGTCTACCGGAAACAAATGCATTCTCAGCCATCATCTTTGATTAATAAATTAGTGTCAATGCTATTGTTCATTTGAGTGGAAATCTATAACAATCTGTTTGTGATGATAGTTGTAAAGTGACTCTCCACAACAGTTTGTTTTGTCATATGTAGTTTATTCCATCATAAGTATTGAATTAATTTATTTTACTCCCTTTCTAGGTACTCATAGTAAATGGTCAGCTACACAGTGAAAAGGTCATGTTTGCACAATTCTGTGTCTTCTAAAGCAGTGAACTGCATTTTAAAAATCATACAATATTGTAGCAAACAATAAACATAAATACATATATATGTATAATCATAATGGAAATGGATAAACTGTTACAAATTTATATGGAAATGGAAAGAGTCAAGATAATAGTGCAGTCCTATAAGGAGCACAAAAAAGATGGAAGACCTTTACTACCACATAGCAACAATACAGTGGGTCTAAAGCTATAGAATTCAATACAGTGGACCACTGGTTCAAAGATACATATATAGATCATAGGAAAATCATAGAAAAGAAGCATACCCATACATAAAAGATCACCTAATTTATGAAAGAGATAATATTACATCACTGTGAGGAATTGTTGGTATTTCAAAGAATTGATGCTTGAACATTGGATGCCATAATACACTATATATTCACCAGAATGTTCAGGCAAAAAGACAAAAAGTACCCAGTCCTGCAGAAGACTTTTGGACTTCTAGAATTTTAATACAGTGATGGTACATTCATAACTTGGACAAGGAACTTGAATAACTGTTACTGTCTACCAAACACAACCATATACATAATCTGGAATCTATACATTCTCAAAAAAGGTGATCCCCCAAAAGAGAAATGCTAAAGTACATGTAGAACAATGTTCACAGCAGCATTATTTGGAGTGGTTAAAACTGAGGCAAAATGCTAAATTTTAGACAGGAATAAATATGTAATTTGTAACATATTCATATGCAATACAGCTCAGCAATGATTACAATTAATTACAGCTATGTACAACATGAATCAACTTTACAAAGATAATATGAAAAAATCTTAACAAGTGCTTTTGTTTACATAACACTTAACAACAGGCAAAGCATGTGTTTTTTGTGTGCATTTTATTTTTATTTTAGTCATATTTATTTATTTATTTATAGTTTTGGCGTCTGTTTTAGATTCAGGGAATACCAGTTTGTTACATGGACATATTGCATGATGCTGAGATTTGGGGTGCAACTGATTCCATCACACAGGTACTGAGCATGGTAGCCAATAGTTAAGTTTTTCCACCGTTTCCCTCCTCCCTTTCTCCCTGCTCTAGTGGTCCCCAGTCTCTACGGCTGCCACCTTTTGTCCATGCATACCCAATGCAAAACATATCTTGAAGGGATTCAGTATATTTATTGTCCTTGGTAATACATCGAATGTAGCAAAGTGGCATATTATATTATTCTGGTAAACTATTAGGTTGGTGCAAAAGTAATTACGTTTTTTTCATAAAAATCATGGCAAAAACTGCAATTACTTTTGCACCAACCTAATATATATATTTCCAGGTACGTGTTTTTTATTATATCTATGAGTAAGCTTTTAGAATTTTAGCCACAAACTCAATTTTGTGCAATATTTTGCACTTTCCAATGCATGTAAGATTTTACCAATTTAAAATTCATGGGAAACTGATACTAATGGGACCGAAATGACAAAAAATGATAGTAATGGGCTACTAAAAACTGGTATGTGGAAAATAAACCAGGCTTTCATTTGAAATATCCAAAGAGCTTTCTGTGCTATATAACTCATGGTAAGCTGTATATTACAGTATCCTCTCAAAGAAAAATCTCTATCTGAAGTAGTTTCAATCTCTGATTAGGCTAATCTTATCCAGAAACACCTTAACTTCTTTTCAAACTGAAATATATTTATACTTTAAAAGAAAATTACCTCCTTAAGAATCCAAATATTCCTACAATTTCAACTATTTAAAAATTTTTTAAATGGCTGGAATTCAAGAAGAAAATGAGTCGTACAAAAAAAGAATAATCAACCAAAATCAAGTGAAAAATGACTATAAATCGGCTTACAGGAAATGCAGGTATTGGAGCTATAAGTAAAAACTTAAGAATATATGTGACTGATATATTGCAGAAACTGTAAACAAAATACAAGGAAATTATAAAAGTAAATTATTTAAACATTATAGTTATTCATCACAATTTATATTTTCTGAAAACATATTATGTACAGCTTAAGCCAATATTAGTGGACCATAAAATAGGTCAGTAGAAAATAGGTCAGCACACAAAGAGAAAAAGAAATGACATTCAAAGTAAGAATATAAGAGACATACAGGTGACCCTTGAACAACATGGGTCTGAATTTTGCGGGTCCACTTAGAGGCAGATTTTTTCTGTTTCTGTCACCCCAAAACAGAGAGACCAATCCTCCTCTTCCTCCTCCTCTCCAGCCTATTCAACATGAAGACAAACAGGATGAAGACCTTCATGATGATTCACCTCCACTTGAGAAATAATAAATACATTTAATCTTACTGATGGTTTTCCTAATAACATTTTCTTTTCTCTAGCTTACTTTATTGTAAACATATAGTATTTTTAAATATGTGTATTTTAAATAAATTTTAAATAAAAAATTTTAAAATTAAAAAAATTTAAATACTTTTAAAAACATACAAAATATGTGTTAATCAACTGTTGATGTTATTGGTAAGGCTTCTGGTTAACAGTAGGCTATTAGTAGTTACAATTCTGGGGAGTCAAGAGTTATATATAAATTTTCGACTACATGTGAGTCAGCACCCTTAACCACCACTTTGTTCAAACATCAGATATACATTGTTACTTGGGTTGGCAAAGTGAGATAGAGAACATGTGGGCACACACTATTTGAAAAATAATAGTGGTTAAAAACTTGGCATAATTGAAGAAAAAATAAACTCTTCAAGTAGAAGGCAAGGTAAGTGCAAAGACAACCTTGCTTAGGTATATGACAGAAAATTGCTAGGGAAAAAAAAACTGTTTTAAAAAGCCGGAAAATCACCTGTTGCTTGGAAATGCTACCATAAGCTGACAAATAACATTTCTAAAGAAACTACGTAATACAGAAGATAGTAAAATGTCTTCAAATTTTTAAAAGAAAATCACTGCCAATGTACAACTCTATGTCCAGCAATAGTATCCCTCAAAATTAAGACAAAATAAAGACTTTTGAACAAATAAATATTGAGAGAATTTGTCCCCAAAACAACTAAATTAAACAAAATTTTAAAGAGTTCTTCAGGCATACACAAAATGTTCATACATGGAAGTGTAAACACTAAACTTTTTTTTTATTTTTAAGATTCTACCTTTCTTTCTCTCCTGATTATCCTAATCTTAAAAGGTGTATCTTAAAATGAAAGATTTTAATCATTTGAATTAATGATTAATGAAAGAGGTATATTTACCAATGCTTCCTTGATTTTTTTGTGTACTTTATGTTAATTATTATTCACTTACTTTTTTAATCATTATTTTTTACTTCATTTATTGGAAAGTTTTAAATTATATGTCTACTTTTAAATATTTACACTAAAATGTATCTCAAAGGTTGACTTAACATTAAATAATAAATTTTGACGATTTAAAGAACTTAGATATAAGTGATTGATGAAATGAAAGCAGTGCTAATTAATATAGCATTGTAATTGTCACACTATCCTTTATGTTTTAAATATATAAACTCATTTAAGCACATCATACACAATGACATGTGTATATTATATATAATATAAACTTTTTTACTAGTAAATTAACTGAGTCAAGGAGAGTTAATTTTTTTTCTAAGTAGCATATATAGCAAATGATGGAGCTAAGATTTGAATCACAGTCTGTAACAATATCTTCCTATTCTTTTCACAGCACTGTCTTACACTCCTGACTATCTTATGTCGTCTGATGCTAATTTAACTTCATACTTGATTTAGATTTCTACCTTTTAGGTTTTGGAAAAATCTCAATGAGTAAAAAGCACTCTCGTGCCTTTCACTATGTGCTGAGTTTCATTTTCTTCTTGAATTACATTCCACAGGATATTCTCTTATGTGAACCATATAATGATAAACTAAATGTAAAAATGTTTTCATTCAGACACCCTACAGAATGGGAGAAAATTTTTGCAATCTATTCATCTGACCAAGGTCTAATATTCACAGTCTGCAAGGAACTTTGACAAATTTACAAGAAAAAAAAAACCAATTACAAAGTGGGCAAAAGATATGAATATACATTTCTGAAAAGAAGACATTCATGTGGCCAACTAACATGAGAAGAAGGTCAGCATCACTGATCATTAGAGAAATGCAAATCAAAACCATGACGAGATACCATTTCATGCCAATTAGAATGGCGATCATTAAAAAGTCCAGAAACTACAGTTGCTGATGAGGTTGTGGAGAAATAGGAACACTTTTACAGTGTTGGTGAGATTGTAAATTAATTCAACCATTGTGGAAGACAGTGTGGTGATTCCTCAAAGATCTAGAAGCAGAAATACCATTTGACCGAGCAATCCCACTACTGGGTATATACCCAAAGGAATATAAATTATTCTGCTATAAAGACACAAGCACGCATATGTTCATCACAGCACTATTCACAATAGCAAAGACATGCCATCGGCTCAAATGCCCATCAACGATAGACTGGATAAAGAAAATGTGGTATGTGTACAACATGGAATACCATGCAGCCAGAAAAAGGAACGAGATCATATCCTTTGCAGGAACCTGGAAGCCATTCTCCTCAGCAAACTAATGAAGGAGCAGAAAAACAAAAACCTAATGTTCTCACTTAGAAGTGAGAGCTGAATGATGAGAACACATGGAAAAATAGGGGGGAAGAGCACACATTGGGGCCTGTCAGAGGGTAGGGGGATGGGAGAGGGAGAACATCAGGAAGAATAGTTAATGGATGCTGGGCTTAACACCTAGGTGATGGATTGATCTGTGCAGCAAACCACCATGGCACACGTTTACCTGTGTAACAAACCTGTGCATCCTGCACATGTACCTCAGAACTTAAAATAAAATTTGAAGAAATAAAATGAATAAAATCCAGCTTTGTAAAGAAATCTGAGTTCACCATTACTTTCACTTAGCATTTTTAAGATACCATTCCATTTTTTTTCTATCTCCCTTTCTTTGTTGTTAATGCTAGTACAAAGCAGAACATGTGGCTTATGTTCAATAATCAGTTACTTACTAAAAGAATCCTGAAGCAACACAGACCAATTGCTCCACCAGTGTTGCTGTGATCCTGAAGGCAATGACTTAAAATATTGAGGTGATATAGAAAGTACTTTTGCTCTTAAGTAGCAATCTTAATGTAGTATTCTCTCCCTCATAATTTGAATAGAGATATTCGGATATCTGAGGACAGAAAAAGACGCGAAATAAAAAAAAGATGTTAAATACACTTATTAAAATTTACCAAATTCTTACATATCTAATTCTCTATGTATTTTAGAGATGTTAATACTTAAAAGTAGCAGAATGTTTCAATCATGGTATAAAGTGGTAATTCTGAGGACGCTTTCTTCCAAGAAATATGCAGCACGTGATAGAAAGGCATTGAAGGCATTGATCTCCACTTAAGAGGAAAAAGTCAGACTGCTTATAAGATATATTATACTCTTAAATATGAGAGAAGAGCTTGTAAATAAAAAGATGGAAGAAATAAAGTATAAGCCATTTTCAATCAAATTTTAAAGAAAACAAGTGTAGTAAAACTGATATTTGAAGAAATAGACTTTAAGAAAAAATATTACTAGAAATGAAGAGGGGTATTTTATATTAAAAGTGTAAATTCAAGAAAAAAGTACCACAGCATAAATGTGTATGCACTGATTAACATTGGCTAAAATATATAAAACGACTTACAGTTATAAGATGAGTAAGTTCTAGCGACCTACTCTACAGCATAATGACTATAGTTAATATACTATACATTGAAATTTGTTTAAAAAGTAATCTTGATTATTCTTAGCACATGCACACACAAAAGTAACTATGTGAGGTGATGGTTTATGTTAATTTAGCTTGATTGTGGTAATCATTTCATCATGTTTATATTTCAAAACATCACATTGTACACCTTAAATATATAAAATTTTAGTTTGCCAATTATACATCAATTAAGCTAAAATATGTAACAAAATTAAAGATAAAAGGAGTAATATGTAAATTTATCATCATGTTTGGAAATTTTGACTCACCACTCTCAGTGACTGAGAGAGCACAATGGAAAGGCAATTAGAATATAGAAGATTTAAACAATAAGATTATTCAGTGTAACTTAATTGATATTATAGGACATCACACACAATTGAAATCAGTTCCAGTAAAATATGACATTGCATCTTGGCCATTTAGGACTGTGCTTGACAATAGATAATTAGGTACATGTAAAATGATTTTGTGTTGTTTGGGGGTAGCTAATACTGATTATTAAAGAGTAATAATGTTGCTATTACAAAATAAATTTCTTCACTCGTATCTGTTGTTTTCCTATGAAAATTTCCAGATCTTTGAGGAATTTCCTCCTATGGATAGATTTGTAGAAGCATTTATTTTTTGCATCCTACTACACAAGTTAGAGCGTGCACACACACTCTTCTCTAGGACAGTGGAGATACCCGCTTGACTGCTACATGACATGGACTTGACCTATCTGTAAATTGTCATTTTTTTCACACTCACAAAAGTTTCTCATTAAAATTCAATGAACTAAGTGCAATGTGGATTGGAGTCTGCATCAGAGAAAGGACACTAATTGAAAAACAGATAATATCTGAAAAAATGTATTTCTTTAATAAAATCAGTTGAGATGTTTATCTTTGGCTATAGGTTGTTTTAGTATATGCTATGGTATGAATGACTGTCCCCTCCAAAAATCATGTTGAAACTTAATCTTAATGTGACAGTATTGAGAGGTGGAGCCTTTAAGAAATGATTGGGTCATGAGGGCTCTGCTGTGATTGGATGAATGGGTTAATTCATTAATAGATTAATGGGTTATCATGGGAGTGGGACTGGTGACTTTATAAGAAGAGGAAGGGAAATCTGAGCTAGCAGGCTCAGTGCCACCTTAGGACTCTGCAGAGGGTCTTTACCAAACAAGGGACTAGATCCAATCCCTTCACTGTGGACTTATCCGCCTCCAGAACTGTAAACAATTCCTTTTGTTTTTTGTACATTATCCAGGTTTAGGTATTCTAAGAAACAAAAATGGACTAAGACAGAATATAATCATATATGAACCTGTTTTATTTATTCTAATAGATTGTGAGCCCTTGAAGGACAAATATCATAACATACATTTATATAATTAACTCATTGATTCTAAAACTTTTGAGTGCCTATCATATCCTTGCCACAAAGATTATGTATTGATAAACAAAACACGTGCTGCGTGTATTTCATAGTCTTTTGGGTGAGGGTGCACATTAAGAAAACATAAATAAATACATTATTAAAATATACACAGAAGGGTGATTACAAGTTTTATGAGAAAGAAAGTTATAGTACAATTGGGGTTCAAAGAGGTACTGTCTGAGTAAATAAGATTTAATCAGAGATTTGAATATTAGTAACACTTTTCCAGGCAAACTTCAATTGAGAAGGATATGAGAATGATGGAGATTTTTCTGAGAAAAAGAATAATATGCATAAAGTTCCAGATTTGAGAAAGATGGCAGAATAAATAACTAAAGTAAAACCAAAGTGGTTAGAGAGCAGTGCTGAAAGAAGAGATTGATGGCAAGTGAAACAAGATAATTTAGTAAGAGATACCTCAAAATGCAGGCTTTAGATTCCATCCTCAGAAACAACGTGAAAGAGGTTGATAATACCAATTGCTTTATAACATTACTTACGATACTTTTTTTGTAAATACATATGATGAAGTAAGAAAAACAGAAGTGGCTGGGCGCGGTGACTCACACCTGTAATCCCAGCACTTTGGGAGGCCAAGGCGGGCAGATCACGAGGTCAGGAGATCGAGACCATCCTGGCTAACACGGTGAAAGCCTGTCTCTACTAAAAAATACAAAAATCTAGCCGGGCGAGGTGACAGCCGCCTGTAGTTCCAGCTACTTGGGAGGCTGAGGCAGGAGAATGGCGTGAACCCTGGGGGGTGGAGCTTGCAGTGAGCCGAGATCACACCACTGCCTGTGCAACAGAACAAGACTCCGTCTCAAAAAAATAAATAAATAATACATAGAATAAAATAATAAGAAAAACAGAAGTGAGGAGACAAGTAGTACAATTTTGGACCAATAATAATAATAATAATAATAATAATAATAATGCCAATTTGAACTAGACTGAAGGAGAAGGAATTTAGAAATATGAGAAGAATTTACATGTATTTGGGGAAAAATCAACAGAATTTAGGATTTAGTGATTAATTGAATGGAGACGTTGAAGAAGTGTCAACAAAGAATTTTAGGTTTCTAGAATAGATGCATTTTGCTTAAATGGGGCAGTATATATTTGAGGTGGGGATCAAAAAGTAAATTTTACTAATGTTTGCTTTATGATATTTATTACATATAAATGTAACCATGAACATACAAGTATGGACCACAAACAAAAGTCTAGAATTAAAGATATACAACTGAAAGTCACCATAATATAAAAGTTACTTAGTGTCATAACTCTCTTGCTTTACTCTCTATATAATCCCAACAAATAGTTAATGGTTGAGTCTCTTTCTAACACACACTCCTAAATTCCATTATAGCATAAATCAATCTGAATGTCTATGGTTATTTTGAAAAAGCAGGACATGGAATCCCTGATAGGAGACAAGCCATGCATGAGATATTTTTGTATAAACTGCATTGTCATAAAAGTCCTTAGACTTTCATTTGTGTAAAAAGCATTTGAAGAAGGTTGCTTTAAGTTGCTTTATTTCCATTCTCTTGGAAATAAATCTGAATTACATTTTAATACAAACCGTAAAACCAACAATTAAGAAAGAAGTACTTTGGGCTGCACAGAAATTAGCTGTAAAGATAAACGGACAATGAAAGGCTTTCTAAAAATCTGAATGAAGTACTTTTTTCACTTTGTGATATGACTAAGAGTGATTGCAGTGTTTTAACAACCACCAAATGAGGTTAGATATGTATGATTCTGAAGAGAACAGGAAAAACATAGGACTTTATTGCATATATAAATATTACTTGTGAGTGTTCTGTTTGAGATTGCTTGAATTTTTGAGATGAAATCCAACTCACATCTCTGTATAGGAAGTGCTATACAAAATAGAAATGAAGATAATATATAAACTGACAATAACTTTATTATATTAGAATATACATTCCCAGCTGAAGTTTGTTGACTACTCTCAATCGTCAAGTGATTCTCCTGCCTCAGCCTCCCAAGTAACTGAGATTACAGGTGCCTGCCACCATGCTCGGCTAATTTCCTTTTTTTGTGTGTATTTTTAGTAGAGACAAGGCTTCATCATGTTGGTCAGGCTGGTCTTGAACTCCTGACCTCGTGATCCGGCTGCCTTGGCCTCCCAGAGTGCTAGGATTATAGGCGGCTACCCTCAATCTTAAGCTATCACATTTGCTTAGTAAAAGTCCATGTGTTACCAAATACTATTTTTGAGACAGGATCTGTTCTGTCTCACAGGCTGGAGTGCAACGGCACAATCATGACAGCATCTACCTCCTGGGATCAAGTGATTCTCCCATCTCAGCCTTCCGAATAGCTGGGATTATAGTCGCATGCCACCATGCTCAGCTAATTTTTAAATTTTTGTAGAGACCTTGGCTGGTCTAGAACTCCTGGGCTCAGGCAATCCTTTCACTTTGGCCTCCCAAAGTGCTGAGATTCAGATGTGAGTCACCATGCCTGACATACCTCATACTTTTATTTGGAAAGTCACAAAGCATGCAGATATAATATTTTTCAGTGATTTAAAATAATCTAATATTTTAAGAGGCACAACAATTAAAATACATACTTTAGAGAATTAACATTAAAGTCTTAAATATTAATAATCAAGTTTTAGTTATTATGTAAAACAGATACTTCTTTGTATTTTCATGGTTAATATTAATTTGAGTGAAGTACACTTTGAGAAATAGTAGGTCTTTTGAGTTGAAAAGAGGCCAAGAGTTAATTTTCTATTGAACATTTTAAAATTTATTTCTTCATTTTTTCTTTATAATGTTTTCTTCCTCTGTATAATCTTACAGCAATTCCAAAATAAAATTTTCCCAATCTGAGCTGATCTGGTTTGTGAGATGAAAGAGAAGCATATTAAGGTCCCACTAAAATAATAGAGATTTGCCAAACAGGGCTGAAAACTCTTTATTAGTCTAATCAGTCCATTTTGGATGAGAAAAGTAAATCTAGCTAAGTTACCCAAGTTTGCAGGATTATATTTCTGTCCAGGACTCCATATAAAACTATTTCTGTCCAGGACTCTATAAAACTTCCTACAATGACAGGTAATAACTTTTATTCATAATGTTGACAAGATCATTTCTGTGGCAAGATTTGTCCTTTTTATTTGCATAGTATGTAACTTATTTAACTTGTTATGAATTGCCAAGTTTAACTGATATACTTTTTGACATGACAAAAATAATGAGAAATGATGATAATGGACTTTTTCCCATTCTCTCTAACAGAGACTATTGGGAAGAAGGGATCAACTTGCTCAAATGCCGTATAGTAATATTCCCACCCAGGTCAGCATGATTTTGGTTCTCCCTAGCAGGAAGACTATGGGGAGTCCTTAAGCAGGATGCACTTTATTTGTCTACATTTCTTATTGAAAAACAAACTGCAATTTATAAATTATGGAGCACGAATGATTAGAGAGTGAATACAATTCTAGTATATGATATAAATAACACAACACTGAACAGAAAAGTTCTGAAACAAAAAGATCTCTTTTTATAGGTGACCAAGGTGTCCCACATATATTTTCAAAAGTCTCCTCATGTATTAAACCCAAAACTAAAAATTATCTTAATGTGGGAACAAATTGATAACTTTGGAGATCTGCATTTGATGACCTTAAGAGAATATTTCAATAACAGAATATTATTTTCCCTGAGCCTGGTACCTGCATATAATTATTTGAATTTTTTACTACAGTTTGGATTTTAGATGTCTGATCCATCTGAGACTGACTGTACGATTCAACACTTTATATTTTCATGAGCATTATAATTTATGTTATAGTTTCCATTTTATTGCTTTTTAAAATTTACTGTATTAATTATGTTTTCTTATATAGAAATCAATTTTGATGGAATTTTTGACTTCAATTTTAGTTCTTTTGGAGTTCACTTTTGTAACTATCATGTTTATGCTATACTAACTTAAGATAGCATATGTTGGCACACCATTATGTGCAATGATAAAATTAGTATATTATGTTGGAGATATCTCTAGAGAGGATCAATCTCCCTTAACAGTTGGTAAGGAGCCCTTCCAAACATCTCTGCAGTAAGTTGTCTCCAACTGAACTGCAAACACTAAATAAGGTAAAAATAAAAATTCATAGTGATCACAGCAAGACTCTACCAATCACTATATCTTTCCTAAGTAAGTTTTAAAAAAGTCACTGTTTTTAGATTTTGCTCAGTGTTTTCTTAATCAAATTCATGTGCAATATATCACAGGCAAATTTTATACTCCAATAAATAATATTCTTAAAGCAATTAACTTTGATTTTCTCCATAGTTTTATGTTTTAAACGTTATGATATAGTAAAGTTATTTGGAGGATCTAATACATATCATTAGGAATTATGTCTGTCAGGCAATAACAAAGAATGTTACCCCAACAAATAACAGTAGTTTAAAAACTTGGATTGTTATTTTCTCATAAAAGTCTTGAGGTTGGCAATCGAAGGGCTCATTATGTTGTCTCTGTTCCAAGACATTCTCGGGATTGAAACTCTTGCTACCTTTGTGCTCAAAGACATGCCTCAAAGATGATCTATTTTCAGGGTCAACTCATGTTCCAGTAGGTGCTTCAGGTGCGGTCATCATAAATACATTTGGACCAGCATGGATAATGAAATAACAAGTTAAAAAGGGAAAACTATACTTTCCTGCATTTTTTTCTATGTAAAATGAAAGTGTCTCTGACACTTTACATATTTGCTTACATCTCATTGATTAACCAATGGCACATGAGCCCATGGACATAACCTAATACAAGAGAGAACTGGAAAAATGAGGGCGTACACAGCAGTATACCCTAGAAAGGATTCTGGAAACAGGCTCTACTTAAAACTTGACTTTGCCATTACCAACTCTGAATTTTGGCAAATTAAGCTGTCCTTAGCTTCCTCAACTATTAAATGGAAATATAATAATAGTCTCATCTCCTATTTTTGTGAATATTAAATTTAGTAATATAGGTAGCTGACTTAGAACAGTGGTTATCACATAAGATATACTCTATCAAATCTTTAGCAATACTATTATTATTACTTATTCTGGAAAACTAAGTGATAGCTACAAGTTGGGGATCCCATTAAAATGAAGAAAGGGAAATGGAATTAGGAAACTAATTGGTATTCCCCTCACCCAGAGTATGATAAAATTACAAAAGAAAAGTAATCTGTAGCATTCATAGCAGTGTTTGCATTTATATCAAAATGGAGTTTGACAAAACTATGCAATTTCACAGATATTAAACAAGCTGTTTCTGAATGACTTTTAGAAAACGGATGAAATTAAGGCAGAAATCAATATATTCTTCAAAACTAGTAAAACACATACAGCATAGCAGAATTTCTGGGACACAGCTAAGGCAGGGTTAAGGAGAACATTTATAGGGCTAAACACCTATATCGAGAAGTTAGGAAGAGTTCAAGTTAACAACCTAATATCACACTTAGAGCAACTAGAAAAATAAGAGCAAGAACAAATCAAGCCCAAAATGAGCAGAAGGAAAGAAATAATCAAAATCAATGCTCAACATAAAGAAATTGACGTGCAAAATTTCATACAAAAAAATCAACGAAAGCAAAACTTGGTTTATTTGAAAGAATAAATAACACTGGTAAACTGCTAGCTAGACTAATAAAAAAGAGAGAGAAGGTCAAATAAATACAATCAGATAGTACAAAGGTGACATTACCACCGACCCCACAGAAATATAAACCACCCCCCCCCAGAGACTATTATAAATACCTCTATGCACACGAACTAGAAAATATAGAAGAAATGGTTACATTCTTGGAAACATACAACCTTCCAAGATTGAATCAGGAAGGAAGTGAATACCTGTACAGACCAATAAGGAGTTCTGCAGTTGAATCACTAATAAAAAACCTGCCAACCAGGAAAAATTCTGTACCATGTGGCTTCACAGCCTAGTTTTACCAGATGCATAAAGTAGAGCTGGTACCAATTCTACTGAAACTATTCCACAAAATTGAGGAGGAGTGACTTCCTCTCTAACTCATTCTATGGAGTCAGCATCATTCTGACACCAAAACCTGGCAGAGACACAATGAAAAAAGAAAATTTTAGGCTAGTATTCCCGATGAAAACAGAAGCAAAAGTCCTTAACAAAATATTAGCAAACTGAATCCAGCAGCACACACACAAAAAAACCTAATACACTATGATCATGTAGGCTTTACTCTTGGGACACAAATTTAGTTAACCGTATACAAATAAATAAATGTGATTAATCACAGAAATAGAACTAAAACCAAAACCACATAATCATCTCAATAGATGCAGAAAAGGCTTTTTTTTTTTTTAATCCAACAATGATTCATGTTTTAAAAAAACCCTCAACAAACTAGATTTTAAAGGAACATACCTCAAAATAGTAAAATCCATCTATGAAAAACCCACAGCCAACATTACACTAAATGGAAAAGCTGGAAGCATTCCTCTTAAGAACCAGAACAAGACAAGGATGCCCACTCTTACCACTCCTATTCAACAGAGTACTGGAAGTCCTAGCCAGAGTAATCAAGCAAGAGAAAAAATTAAAGGCATCCTAACAGGAAGAGTGGAAGTCAAGTTATCTCTCTTTGCAGACAATATGATTCTATACCTAGAAAACCCTGTAGTCTCTGCCCAAAGTCTCCAACATTGATAAATAACTTCAGCAAAGTTCCAGGAAACAAAATCAGTGTACAAAATCAGTAGTATTTTATGCACTAATAACATCCAAACTGAGAGCCAAATCAGGAACACAATCTTAGTTCTAATAGCCACAAAAAGAATATAATACTGAGGAATACAGATAACCAGGGAATGAAAGATGTCTATAACAAGAATTACAAAACACTGCTGAAAGAAATCAGAGATGGCACAAACAAATGGAAAAACATTCCATGCTCATTTATAGGAAGAATCAATATTATTAAAATAGTCATATTGCCCAAAATAATTTCCAGATTTAATGCTATGCTTCTTAAACTACCAATGACATTTTCACAAGTTTAGAAAAGAAACTTCTAAAATTTATACAGAATAAAAAATAAAGAGCAATAAGGAACAAGACAATTATAAGCAAAAAGAGCTAAGCTGGGCGCATCATATTACCCAACTTCAAACTATAATACAAGGCTACAGTAATCGAAACAGCACGGTATTGGTACAAGAACAGACATATATACCAATGAAACAGGTAAGAGAAACCAGAAATAAAGTTGCACACCTACAACTATCTGATATTCAACAAAGTCATCAACAACAAGAAATGGGGAAATTACTCCCTAGTCAATAAATGTTGCTAGGATAACTGGCTATCTATGTGCAGAAGAATAAAACTGAACCCCCTCCTTTCACCATATACAAAAATTAACTTAACATGGATAAAGACTTAAATGCAAAACTTAAAACTACAAAAGTCCCCAAAGGAAAGCTATTAAATACCATTCTAAACATAGGAACAGGCAAAGATTTCATGATGTAAAGTCCAAAAGCAATTGCCAAAACAAATAAACAAAAAAGCCACCCATTTGAGAAGTGGGACTTAATTAAAATAAAGAGCTTCTGCACAGTAAGAGAAACCAGGAACTGAGTAAACAGACTACCTAAGAATGGGAGAAACTATTTGCAAACTATGCATCTGACAAAGTCCAATATCCAGAATCTGTAAGTAGCTTAATCAAGAAGAAAACACAACACAATTAAAAAATGGGCAAAGGACATTAACATACACTTCAAAAAGAACATATACATGCAGTCAAGAAGCATATAAAAAAACTCAACATCACTAATCATCAGAGAGATGCCATCAAAATCACAATGAGACGCTTTAAAAAGTGCTAAATGAAAGTGCTACTGGTCAGAATGGCTATTATTACAAACTCAAAAAAATAATGGATGCTGGTGAGGTTGCAGGGGAAAAGGAATGCATACACACTGCTGATGGGAAATAAATTAGTTCAGCCATTGTGGAAAGCAGTTTGAAAATTTCTCAAAGAACTGAATAAAGTACCATTCGACCCAGCAATACCATTACTAGGTATATACCCTAAGGAATATAAATTATCCTTCCATAAAGACACATGCAATTGTATCTTCATTGTAGCACTTTTCACATTAGAAAATGCATGGAATCAACCTAGGTGCCCATCAGTGTTGGACTGAATCAAGAAAATGTGGTACCTATACACTGTGAAATACTGGGCAGCCATAAAAAGACTTAAACCATGTCATCTCTAGTAACATGGTGGTAGCTGGATGGCATTTATCTTAGTCAAAGCAACACAACAACAGAAAACCAAATACCGGAACGTTCTTTCTTTTAAGTGGGAGCTAAACATTGAGTATACATGGACACAAAGATGGGAACAATAGACATGGAGTCCTACTTGAGGGTGGAGGCTGGGAGGAGAGTGAGGATTGAAAAACTACCTTTCAGGTACTACGCTCACTACCTAGGTGATGAAATCATTTGCACACCAAACTTTAGTGACATACAATTTACCCATATAACAAACCTGCACGTGTATCCCCTGAACCTAAATTGAAAGGTGGAAGAGGAAAAGAAAATGGAGTTTGAACTCATGTGTCCCTTTCCTTTGAATGTGCCACTCCAGTTAGAAATGAGGGTAGATTATTAAAATATCATTATATTAAAAATAGCTTTGGTTATAAATGTGAGAGAATTTCAGTAACATGCTATCCATAAAATTCAAAAGAAGAATCAGTTTTTCATGTTAAAATTTTAGGTGTTTTAATTTCCAAAACTGGAAACAAGCAGGTGTATCAAAATATTTTACTTTTGAGAGGTAGGAACAGTGGGAATTAGAAGCGGGGCCTATGAATAACCACAGTCTTGTATGAAAGAAGTAGACAGGCAGACAGAGACAGACTCTTAAAGGTAGTCCATTAAAGCGTAGAGTCAGCATTCTCGAGAAGCCATGTTCTCAGTCAGTGATGCTGAGAAACATAAGGACACAAACCTACTTGGTTGATGCCATGAGCCAGCTCAGTGACTGCATCTACAATATCTTGATGGCATTACAGGAGTAGCCACCTGTCCTTGCAAGAAGAGAATCTGGTGACCCAAAGAGACACAATGGTTGTGTGCTCAGACAAAGGACCAGCAGAGTACACAGTAAGAAGGTGACCATCTGCAAGCCAAGAAAAGACTTCTCAGAGGAAACCAATTCTGTTGACACTTTGATCTTGAACTTCCAGGCTCCAGAAATGTCAAAAAATAAATTTCTGTTAAGCAGTCTGGGTTATTTCATTTAGGCAATTGTTGCAAACTAATGCAAACACCATGATTTGAAGTGAAGGAACCAATAGATCATATGGAAATAACTATGGAGAGATGGAAAAATAAAGACTTCCTTAGGAAACCCACAGGTTAGGCACAGACTAGCCAGTAGCTAGTGAATGGAAAAAGCAGTGAGTGAGACAGGTACAGTCTAGTTCTCACCAAACTTGGCTTAAAGATTACAATCTATTACTTTTAATGTAAATGTATACGCATTATGTTGTACCAAAAAATCCCTGCATTTTTACTTAACCTATCATAGATCCATTCTTATTTGATAAACACGTAGGTGCATCACTGTTTTTAATAGGTGCACAATCCTTCATTTTACAGATACACAATAGTTTGATTACAAACAGTTTTTGGCAGTTAGGTTGTTGTCAAACAACATAATTACAAAAATCCTACAGTGCAATGTTAAAGGTATTAGATTTCCCTGGATTAAAATTTTGCTGTTGAAAACTTTATTGCCACTGTGGTCAATGTGTTATTGGTGTCTGTATTAGTCTGATCTTACACTGCTATAAAGAAATACCTGAGACTGGGTAATTTATAAAGAAATGCCTGAGACTGGGTAATTTATAAAGAAATACCTGAGACTGCATAATTTATAAAGAAAAGATGCTTAATTGTCTCATGCTTCTATGGGCCATACAGGAAGCATAGCAGCTTCTGCTTCTGGGGAGCCCTCAAGAAATTTACAATTATAACAGAAGGTGAAGAGAAAATAGGAACATCTTACATGGCCAGAGCAGGAACAAGTGAGAAAAGTGGGGGAGGTGGCACACACTTTTAAACCACCCGATCTCACTAGCACTTAGTCACTATCATAAAATCAAGGGGAAATTCACCTTCATGATTCAATCACATCCCTCCTGGCCCCATCTCCAACAATTGGAATTATAATTCAACATGAGATTTGAACAGGAACACAAATTCAAATCATATCATTCTGCCCCTGGCCCCTCCCAAATCTCATGTCCTTCTCACATTGCAAAATCCAATTGCGCCTTCTCAATAGTCCCCCAAACTCTTAACTCATTCCAGCATTAACTCAAAAGTGAAGTCTCATCAGAGACAAGGCTAGTCCTTTCCACCTATGAGTATGTAAAATCAAAACCAAGTTGGTTACTTCAAAGATACAATGGGGATACAGGCATTTGATAAATACTCTCATTACAAAAGGGAGAATTTGGGCAAAATAAAAGGGCTATAGGCCCCATGTAAGTCCAAAACTTAGCAGGGCAGTTGTTAGGTCTTAAAGTTCCAAAAAATACCTTTTGACTTCATGTCCCACATCCAGTGCACACTGGTGTGAGGTGTGGGTCCCCAAGGCCTTGGGCAGATCTGCCACTGTGACTTTGCAGAGTTCAGACCCTGAAGTGGCTCTCAAGGACTGGCATTGAGTGCCTGCAGCTTTTCCAGGCTCAGGGTCCAAGCTATCAGTGGATCTACCATTCTGGGGTCTGGAGGACAGTGGCCCTCTTCTCACAGTTCCACTAGGCAGTGCCCCAGTGGAGATTTTGTGTGGCAGCTTTAACCCCACATTTCCCCTCCACACTGTCTTAATAGAGGTTCTCTGTAAAGGCTCCGCCCCTGCAGCAGGCTTTTTCCTGGACATCCAGTTTTGTCAATACATCCTCTTAAATCTAGGCAGAGGCTCCCAAGCCTTAACTCTTGCACTCTGAGCACTCACAGGCATAACACAATCTGAAAGGTGCCAAGGCTTATGGCTTACAGTCTCAGGAGCAGTGGCCCAAGATATATCTCTGTCGATTTTATCCATGGCTGGAGTTGGATTGGCTGGGATGCAGGGAGTAGGGCAGTATGTCCCTGGGCCTGGCCCATGAAACTGTTCTGTCCTCCTAAGCCTTCAGATATGTGATGGGAAGGCTGCCAGGAAAGTTTCTGAAATGGCTTCAAGGCCTTCCATTGTCTTGGCTATTAGCACCTGCCTTCCATTTAGTTATGAAAATTTCTGCAGCCTGCATGAATTCCTCCTCCAAAACAGGCTTTTCTTTCCTACCACATGGCCAGGTTGCAAACTTTCTAAACTTTTACACTCTGCTTCTTTTTGAAATATAAGTTCCAATATCAAGTCATTTCTTTGTTCATACATGTGAGATAGACATTTAGAAGCAGAGAGGTCATCTCTTGAAGACTTTGCTGCTTAAAAATTTCTTCTACCAGATACACGAAATTGTCACTCTCAAGTTAAAAGTTGCACAGATCCCTAGAGCAGAGGCACAATCCAACCAAGTTCTTCACTAAGGCATTACAAAAGTGACCTTTGCTCCAGTTCCCAATAGGTTCCTCATCTCCATTTGAGACCTCCTCAGCCTGGCCGTGTCTGTCCATATCACTATCAGCATTTTGGTCACAACCATTCAACAGATTTCTAAGAAACTCCAAAGTTTCTCTCAGCTTTCTGTCTTTTTCTCAGCCCTTCACACTCTTCCAAGCTTTGCCCATTACCCAGTGCCTAAGCCACTTCCACATTATCAGATATTTTTATAGCAATGTTCCACTCCTCGGTACCAATCTTCTTTATTAGTCTGTTTTTGCACTGTTACAAAGAAATATCTGAGACTGGGTAATTTATAAAGAAAAGATGTTTAATTGGCTCATGATTCTGCAAGCTATACAGGAAGCATAGCAGCTTCTCCTTCTGGGGAGACCTCAGGAAACTTACAATTATGACAGAAGGCAAACAGAAAACGGGCATATGTTACATGGCCAGAGGAGAAGCAAGAGAGAGACAGTGGTGGGGGGGGGGGAGGGGTGCCATACACTTTTAAATGTTATTTATTTATTTATTTTTTGAGGCAGAGTCTCACTCTGTTGCCCAGGCTGGAGTGCAGTGGTGCAATCTCGGCTCATTGCAGCCTCTGCCTCCTGGGTTCAAGTGATTCTCCTGCCTCAGCCTCCCAAGTAGTTGAGATTAAAGGCACACACCCCCACACCCCGCTAATTTTTATATTTTTAGTAGAGAGAAGGTTTCACCATGTTGACCAGGCTGGTCTTGAACTGTTGACTTCAGATGATCTACCCGCCTTGGCCTCCCAAAATGTTGAGATTACAGACATGAGCCACCATGACCGGTCAAGGTGCCACACACTTTTAAATAACCACATCTCGCAAATACTCACTGACTATCGCGAGGCCAGCATGAAGGAGGAAATCTGCCCCAATGATCCAATCACCTCCCCTCAGGACCCATCTCTAACACTGGGGATTACAAGTCAACATTAGATTTGGTGGCGGACGGGGCACATATCAGTGTCCTAAAGTGGACTGGAAAAAGTTTCAGAAAACCCAGTGATGGCAGTCAATGATATCTATCTCTATAGTGAGTGAGCAGCCTTGATGTGTGACAGGGTTTTTACAAAAATCCTTACACAACAGGATGACACTACCATGAGAATGAATTTAGTAAAACATTGTATTATTGATATATCATAAATATACTATTTAATATTAAAATTGTGATTTCTTATATTTTATACAACTTTATGAACGTTTTAATCCTCATTAATTAGTATATTTAAATTTAGTACCAGTGCAATGTTTCTGCATGTTTTAGTAGTTTATCTTAATAATAGTTTTATACATGATGAAACGTCAATTGTTACATACTACATATGTTAGAAGTCTTTGACAGATAGGAGGTAATTATCTGAAAGTGGTTTTTAAAATGTTAATAAACTTACTAGAAAATCAAGAAAATTTTTTTTTTTTTGTAATTTCCTTTAACCAGTGAAAAGGTGAATTTTGGCCTTGTTTATAAAATGTATAAAACAGATTTCATACATTATAACTTATATCTGGATTGATTCAATTTCCTCAATTTTCTTTCAATTTATTTTTAAGCAGGTTATGTTTATTTTCAGATAGAAGAACAATCTCACTGAGCATTAGTTTAATAACCTATTAATTACTTTATTAAAATACTGCTATCTGTAGTCCCAGCTACTCAAAAGGCTGAGGCAGGGGGTTTAGTTGAGCCCAGGAATTTGAGGCCAATGTGGAAAATGTAGCAAAATTTTATCACTAAAAACAAATGAATAAACAAATAAATTTCATTGTAACAATGCTTCTGCCATTTATATAGCTTCCCTTTAGAGTCTTTGAATGTTCTTCTTTGAAATGTATTTCTACGTACTTGACTAAATCTTCCTGTAATAATGTCAACTTCTGATATGGCACAGATTAGATAGGCTTTGCGGAAAAGGCTGGAATAGTAAAGTTTATTGACTTTTTTGTGTAGATTTGTGTTATCCATCTCTTTTTAAATTTTATTTAACTTTTATTTTCGGTTGAAGGGTACATGTGCAGGCATCTCGTGGTGCATTTACAGCTGTGCCATTTTAAAGATGCCATTCCTTAGTGCAGCTACATAATTCATATGGACAAAAGATGTGATTTTAGAGGAAGAGTGCTTGCTCTCCTTATTTTTTCCTGTCGTTTCAAAAAAAAGACCAGATGCCCCAGAGCAAAACACACTAGGGGATTATTTTTTACCCTCTGCTAGCATGGAAATATTTAGTGCTAGAGTCAAGAGAACTGACAGTTAGTTAATAATTTGCAAGAGGAGCAAAGAGCATACTGCAAGTAGAAAATACATACGACACACACAAATAATGCATTCCCTTTACGCTTTTTTCTTTTATCAGGTTCTTAGCTTCGACCAAGTAGCAGATGAGTAAATCATGACAGGTAGGTCCAAAATCTCATATTCCCCAGAGTAGTTTAAGGACGGGACATTTTCAAACATAGAAAATATTTTTCATAAGAATAGTGCAAATCCCTTTTCTCAGGTGGCTTGTTAGACGTACAGTGTCCCGTCAGTCCTATAAGTGGGCTTCAGGATTGTTGGTAGGAATCTTAGTTTCTGTCCAACTCTAGAACATTATAGGCCATCAGGGGAGAGTTCAAGGTACTCTTACTTCTCATTCACAAGTAGTGGTGGGGAGTGGAATTCTCAGTGGGGTACACTGGGTCTTTACATTTCAGGCTTCTACCTGAGGTCTACCGACTTCCTCTGTCTGTATCTTTCAATCTTAACTAGAAAGGAGGTTCTTCTCCACAAATTAAGGAGACCCCCTCAGGCTCTTCCTCTGCACACAGTACAAGATTCCACCCAGGACTTCTCCCTAGAAGATGTACCTCTTTGTCTTTTCATCTTAGGTCTTCAAACATGGAACAGATGCAATAAGATTTGAGAAAAGAAACCTGGACCTGTAGCTCTGTGCCTTAGCAAAATGGTCCTGTGTTCAAGAGCAAAAGCTTCCATAAGCAAGACCTATAGAATGAAGACTTCTGCCCTGTCTGTGGTTAGTGCAGGTTTCACACCAGGAAAATGAGTTACCCTTACAATGACAAGATATATTCCAGGACAGGTTGACCAGAGCAGGGAGTTTTCCACGGGAGAGGTTGGAGCTAGAGTTCAGCATGTTTCTGTGTGAATGTGTGTTTCTATATGTGTGCAGGGGCAGTTGTACTTGAAGGTGCATCTGAATCTGTGTTACAATAATAGACAAATTATTGAGAATTTGAAATCTTAGGCCATTGTCAAAAATTGCTTCAAAAATAGCATCTTAAGAAAGCAAGATTGGTATACACAAGGAAGCAGGGAATGAGATGAAAGACAGTAATTAGCTTAAGAGGGCATATCTTTACATCTGGAGAATTCTCTAATTTCAAAACTGAAAATACAAATGAAACCAAATACTTACTGAGTAGCATTCTATAGGAAAATTAGCAGAATCTTGACTATGGTGATAAGAATTCTTCAGGCCAAGGAAGCAGTCACCTTAAAATTGGCAGGGTAAATCTGAGAGGTCTTTGACTTTCTGAGCTGAGCTTCTGCTGGCTCCACAGCATCTAAGCATGAGGTGCTTTTGCTCATACCATGTTGAGATAGTGTCAAGTCACCATGGAATGGTGCATTGGAGGAGCTTGATTCCTGGAAGGCTCTGGAAGACGGATGTCCAGTTACGTTAGTCTGTCTCATCTTTTGTGTGTGAGAGGATGAAATTCCAATCTTATTTAACCACTTTTTAACCAATGAACTTTAACAAAAACTCACAAAATAATTAGGGAAGAAAACATATATGGCAAATGATACAAGGAGAAGATTCACAACAAATTCACAATAGGAAGAAGACAGAAATAGTATAAACTAGTTTTATTTTCAAACTTTCTAACAAGCAAATAAATATATATGGAAGTGATGAGATAAATCAAATGTTGACTATGTAAATAGATACTATAAGCATATAAATTAGAGCTTATAATAAATATTAAATTGTAAGGCATTTACACCATGTAATATACATTATACTATTATAATGATATACATGTGATAGATTTTAGCAATTGAATTGTCAAACTTTATAAAAGTTTGTTCAAAATCTGTGTTTACTAATTTGTTAGGTCCTCAGCAATTCTATAATTTACTTGCTTTTGGAAAGAAAAATGTGAATAGACCATCTGAAGTCCAATTTGATGATAAAATCAAATCATTGCAAAACTATTGATTCAGCAATTAAGAAATAATCTAATACATTTCAAAATTATAGTTATGTGGTTCTACCTAACTGGCTGTACAAAAATATACAGTCATATTTAGAAATAATATTTATCCATTATAAAACATAAATTAGGGATCTATGATCAAATAACAAGCATATAATCTCTGAAGTTAAAATTGAAAGCATATTATTGAGGATAGATAGACTTGGTTTTTCTGGAATGAGGGTAATTTTAATGTCCAAATCCCTACCGTATTTCTATGTTGCAACTAATGCCACAAAAAGGAAATCTTGTCAGTATGTCATACCAATGGAACCAACACAGTTGATATTATGAGTGCAGTGATTAATAGATTTTAATACTTATTGCTATAGGTGAATTTAAATTTTATTCTTAATAAGAGCATGAAGATTTAGCCTAACCTACCATCACCTAGGAAGGCATTATTGCTAAAAAGAAATAATGTGAACTTCTATATTATGGATTTTCAAACATGCTAAAACATTACCTGAAATTAATATGGACATCTTGCTGTTTTTCAAGATCCAAAAGGAACTGATTATCAATAAAATATTTTGTTTTTATAGTAAAAAATAACATTTTATTCTTTTAGTAAGCAATTCTCAAGATAAGCACTATATATTTGATTTTGTTTTTCATTTAAATGTTTGCAAGCTCACAGAAAATAAACCTAATTTCTGGGTAAATGTAAATTTTTCTTCCTCACAAATGACATTATGTAGAGATAGACTCAGTAATCAGATAGCAGCAAGGCCCTGGACATGAATAATCATAGCACCTCACTTTTACCTCTCTTGAAAATTAAAAAAAAATAACTCCACCTATGCATAGTTACCTTATTTGGGGGCTTCTACCTATGTTAGTGGCAATATAATGAATTATTTGGATAGTGCTGCCTTACATTTCATTTTGTAAATGAAATACTGATACAATATTTTATACTGATACAACATTTTTATGTATTATACTATATATACATTCTATATAGTTTTCTGACAGATAAATTGCAATTAAAAATGAAGCTTTTATTACTTCATTTTCATTACTTCATTTTCATTACTTCATTCATTACTGTCATACAGTGTGACAATTTTTCACACTGATGGAATTAAATGTATGCCAACATTACAATTAAATTTCTTATTTTCAGGAATTTCAAATCAATACATTAAATATGACTTATTCTACACTTGGCAAATAGTATTTGAGGCAATAAAGAAATTAATCAGAACAGTTTTACAAAGAAATTGAAGAGTAGGATTAGAGACTCAAATAATGGAATGTAAAATGTGTACAGCAGTTCTAAAGTAATTTTATATGTGCATATAATTTAAAACAAAGTAACATGTGCTTAATAAAATCATCATGTACCCTGAGACCTATGCCCTCAAGCTATTCAAAAGTGTAATAAAGCAAAAAAGTAGCATTTCATGTATAATAGCCTAGAAAATTAAAAATGTATTCCTTTATTAAATAAGCAAGTAATGTAGGTATTTTTATCCAAAATAATAATGATTTCAGTTTCATTACCTTTAGATTTCTGAACCTAATTCTTGTCCCTAAAATTTCAGTGGCCACAGATATACGTAGATAGAGCTAAAAGTAAAATATTATGTTTTAAAACTATTAAGGAAAAATTCTTTAAATAAAGATAACTATACAGTTTGGAGGAAAACAAAAACAAAAACCTGAATGTAGTGTAGGATGAAGAAATGCAGACAGATTCTAAAAGGAAGTGAACATTTGCAAGAACAGAATGGCAGAAGCCAAATTTCTTGTCTTTGGCAACTTACAGCTGGAAGGCATGCTGCAGTTCACCATATACAGCAGCTAAAACTCTGATAGAATGCTCACAAAAGAAGCCAAAAGGAGAGATAGGGACAACCACATGTGCTGCCAAATGTGTGTGTAGGAGGGCTGTACCCCAGGAAAGACAGTCAGAGACAGACAGACATGTGTTGTACCCATAAACCCTGCAACAGCCTCTGACTCATCCCTGAACCACTTACGCACAGGACAAAGTCAAAGGAGCTCAGTATAGGACAAAATGCCTCAACTCTAATTTCAGATTCTGTCCAAGAGATAGCATTTCCAGATTAAACCTGGCTGACTTATTTGTTGCTAAAACAAACAAACAAATGAGAATCTCAACACTATCTAACAGACTACAACAGAATTCAAATAGCACATAGCATAGCATTCACAAAGCATAGGATACAATTTAAAGTTACCAGACTTGGAAAAAACAGAGAAATGTGTCACTTTCTCAAAAGAAAGGCAGCAGATAATAACTCTGAAATAACTGAGATGTTGGATATGTCACACTAACATTTTTTACACATGAATTTTCATTATGTTTAATGTAAAGGAAGAATGTTTGCTCTAAATGAAAAGGTAAAAGAATATCCATAGGAGATTGAAACAAATAAACACAAATGAAAAGAAAATTCTGGAATAGTGGAAATATATCTGAAATAAAAAATGCATTGATTGCTAGAACAGTGAGGATTGTAATAGCTTACTATGGCTGCCGTAGTAAAGAGTCAAAATGTTGGTGGCTTACACAACAGACATCCTTTTTCTTACAGTTCTGAAGCCCAGAAATCCAAGATTAAGGGTTGTCAAGTATAGTTCCTTCTGAAGGGTATGAGGAAGAATTTGCTTCATGCCTCTTCCTTAGTGTCTTAGTCAGCTTGGGCTACATTAACAAATTACCATAGACTGGGTGGCTTAAACAACACATGTATTTCTCACAGTCTGGAAGCTGGGAAGTCCAAGATCAATGTGCTGGCAGATTATACCCTCACATGACAGTGAGCAGAGAGATGAAGCAAGCTCTCGCAGGCCTTTCCTTCTAAGAGCACTAATGCTATTCCTAGGACCTCCACCCTCATGATCTAATTACCTTCCAAAGTCCCTACCTCTAAATGCTGTCACATGAAGGATAGTCTTTAACATATGAATTTTGGAGGGATAAAAACATCTGGTTCATAGCACCTTGTTTCTGGTCATTGCTGGCAATGCTTGACATTCCTTATATTGAGGAAACATTTTCCCAATTTCTGCTTAATTTCATATGCCATTCTTCCCCTGTGTGTCTGTGTCCAAAATCTCCCTTTATATAAGAACACTGATCATATCGGAGTAAAGTCCACCAGAATGACCTCATTTTACGTTAACTAATCACCCCTGCAGTGACCCTATTCCCAAATAAGGCCACATCTTAGATGCTAGGGTTTAGTACATATACATTACAGGGGAAACAATTCAAAAAGGATTAATTGATTAAAAGAATCTCTCTTTGTGTTACTCAATAACACAAAAGAAATTAATGGAAATTATCTGGTCTGGAAAAATAGACAAAATTATTTTTAAAAAGAATACATAAAAGAACATCTCCTCACAAAATCTTTGGGCAGTATCCAAAGATCTAACAAGAATGTAACAAGAATCCACAAGGAGAGAAGAGAAAAAGCAAATGTGGCCTTAAACAAAGGATTTGAAGAAATCATGACTGATAATTTCACAAAAATGGTGTGAGGCAGGAAATTACAGGTTCATGAATATGAGCGTACTACAAGAAAAATAAAGTCAAATTAAATCAAGATAGGCAAGATGATAAAAAACAAAGATAGAGATAAAACTTTGAAAGTCGCCAGATTAAAAGAGCACATTACTGAAGAATAAGAAATTGAATAACTGATGACTTCTAATCATGAACAGTAATGCTATTGACCAATATTTTTAACAAGTGAAAAGAAAAAAAATTACTGATAGAGAATTCTATATCCAACAAAAACACCTTTCAATAATAAAAGTGGAATGAAAATATATAATCTGATATATATAATCATATTATAAAACAGAAAAATCCAAATATACTTCCAAAATGTGCTATAATATTGTCACATTTTACATAGGTAGCAGGAATTACATTACTATGGACACTAAAGATCCGGATAAAATAATTAACAAACTGTTCTTTACAACTGCATATTAAACATTTACAAAAATTGAGATTGAGAACCATGATGAATACAAGTTGCAAAGGATGATCATAATTCAATGTTTCTCAGCCATGCTGAATTAAGCTGTACATTAATAACACAGATTTAACTAAAAAGCATCATTACATAGACATTATAATATATTTATAAATAATCTGTATGTCTCAAAAGAATGCAAAAGAGAAAGAAAATATTTCAAAGTGAAGAACAACATGCCACATTTTGTGTTTCACTTTACTATGCTTCACAGATATTCAATTTTTTACAAATTGAAACTTTGTGGCAATCCTGCATCAAGCAAGTCTATCCGTGCCTTTTTTTTTTTTTTTTTTTTCAACAGCATGTGAAGGTAGCTACACTAAAGAGCAGATTTTCGGTCTGGCCCGTTGGCTCACGCCTGTAATCCCAGCACTTTGGGAGGCTGAAGCGGGCAGATCACGAAGTCAGGAGATCGAGACCATCCTGGCTAACATGGTGAAACCCTGTCTCTACTAAAATACAAAAAATTAGCCGGGCGTGGTGGCGGGTGCCTGTAGTCCCAGCTACTCGGGAGGCTGAGGCAGGAGAATGGCGTGAACCTGGGAGGTGGAACTTGCAGTGAGCCGAGATGGCGCCACTGCACTCCAGCAGGGGAAAAATTAAAAAAAAAGCAGATTTTCAATGTGGACACAACAGCCTTCTGTTGGGAGAAGATGCCATCTGGAAATTTCATAGCTTGAGAGAAGAAATGAATGCCTGGCTTCAAAGGACAGGCGAATTCTCTTGTTAGGGACTAATGCAGCTGGTGACTTTAAGTTGAAGCCAAATCTCATTTATCGTTCTGAAAATTCTAGGACCGTTAACACATATGTTAGATCTCCTCTGCCTGGGATTTATACATGGAACAACAAAGTCTGAATGAGAGTACATCCGTACAGCAATGCTTACTGAATATTTTAAACCCTCTGTTGAGAGCTACTGCTCAGAAAAACATTTCTTTCACTGTATTACTTTTCATTGAAAACGCACCTATTCATCCAAGAGCTCTGATGGAGGTGTATGAAGAGAATAATGTATTTTCATGTCTGCTAACACAACATTCATTCTGCAGCCCATGGATCAAGGTGTCATTTCATCTTTCAAGTCTCATTATTTAAGATACACATTTTGTAAGGGTATAGGTGCTATGTATAGTGATTCTTCTGGTGGATCTGTGCAAAGCAAATTGAAAATCTTCTATTAAAGATTCACCATTCTAGATGCCATTAGGAACATTCATGATTCATGGGAGGTTAAATTTCAACATTAACAGGAATTTGCGAAAAGTTCGCTCCCACACTCATGAATGATTTTGAGGCGTTTAAGACTTTAGTAGAGAAAATAACTTCAGATATGGTGAAAATAGCAAGAGAACTAGAATTAAAAGGGGAGCCTAAGGATGTGACTGAATTGCTTCAGTCTCATAATAAAAATTGTACGGATGACGAGTTGTTTCTCACGATGAGAAAAGAGATTTTCTGAGGTAAATTCCACTCCTGCTGAAGATGCTTTGTATGTTTTTGAAATGACAACAAATGAATTGGAATATTACATAACCTTATTTGATAAACCAGCAGGATTTGAGACTATCGACTCCAACTTTAAATGAGGTTCCACTGTGACTAAAATGCTATCAAACAACAATATATGCTACAGAGAAACCTTTCATGAAAAGAGTCAGTCAATGTGGCAAGTTTTATTGTCATCTTATTTTAAGAAATAGACACAACAGGCCAGGTGCAGTGGCTCATGTCTGTAATCACAGAATTTTGGGAGGCCGAGGCGGGAGGATCACCTGAGATCAGGGATTCGAGACCAGCCTGGCCAACATGGTGAAACTCCCTATCTACTAAAAATTCAAAAAATTAGCCGGGCATGGTGGTGTGCACCTGTAGTCCCAGCTACTCCAGAGCCTGAGGCACGAGAATCCCTTGAACCTAGGAGGTGACAGTTGCAGTGAGCCAAGATTGCGACACTGCACTCCAGCATGGGTGACAGAGTGAAACTCCATCTCAAAAAAAAAAAGGAAAAAGAAAAAGAAAAAACAAATCGACACAGCTACCCCAACCTTCAGCAATCACCACCCTGATAAGTAAGCAGCCATCGACATTAGACAAGATCCTCTACCAGCAAAAAGATTATGACTTTTGAAGGCTCAGATCATTAGCATTTTTAGCAACAATGTATTTTTTAATTAAGGTACATACAGGTTTTAATGAAGGTACATACAGCATTAAACATAATGCTATTGTATACTAAGCAGACTACAGTATAGTCTAAACTTACCTTTCATATGAATGGAGAAATAAAAAATATTTGTGTGACCGGCTTATTTCAATATTGCTTTGTCATGGTAGTCTGGAACTACACCTGAAATGTTTCCCAGGTTTGCCTATAAAAGTGAAAATACAACCATATATTAACATGTGTAGGATATATTAAAATCTGTTAAGTTATGCTTGTAGAGAAATTCACAGCTGTAATATATAGAATCTAATATATATATAACAAATTTATTTTGGACAAATAGGTAAGAAAAAATAAAAATACAAATCCAATTATCTAATCTTCCATTTAAAAACATTGGAATAATAAAATCAAATTCAAACTATGGTGCTAGAGAAAGTAATTACTATAAGAGTAATATTATTGATAAAAATACCAATTTTTGGCTTATTTATTTATCATCATTTCCTTACCGTTTTCCTCTTCCCCTACCCATGCTCATCTTCCCTTTCTCTTCATCTTACCTGCCAGATGTTCAAGGAGGCAGAGCAGTGAGTAGGTGAGGGTGCCATGTACAGGCATTAGCATGCCTGGGTGCCTAGGACATAGAGTGGGGGCAGGAGGCAGCACAGTTATCTCAGACAAGGAGGTATCTGAGTAATTGAAGGCTCCATTGGAGTGAGCAAACAAGTTACCTGATTTAAGATGATTATCTATCAATCAAGCAATCCCCTCTCTTTCTCTATCCACCTATCTACTTATCTATCACCTATCTATTTTCCCAAAGTCCTTTCAGAGAAATGGTTTACACATGAAAAGTCCAAAGGCTGGAAAGTACTCTCAGGTGTTCTGTGAGAACTGCAGTAGGTGTTATCATTACAAATGCATCTGTAATAACTGTTAGGTATTTAAATAATTGTATATAAATAAAGATGCAGAAATATTTATGCATATAAAGTACATAAATACATACATAGTTATAGATCTTCATCTCTGTTGTGTTTTCTTTTTTTTTTTTTTTTGAGACTGAGTCTTGCTCTGTCACCCAGGCTGGAGTGCAGTGATGCGATCTCAGCTCACTGCAAGCTCCGCCTCCCAGGTTCACACCATTCTCCTGCCTCAACCTCCCGAGTAGCTGGGACCACAGGCGCCCGCCACTGCGCCCGGCTAATTTTTTTTGTATTTTTAGTAGAGACGGGGTTTCACCATGTTAGCCAGGATGGTCTCGATCTCCTGACCTCGTGATCCACCCACCTCAGCCTCCCAAAGTGCTGGGATTACAAGTGTGAGCCACCGCGCCTGGCCTGTGTGTTTTCATTTCCATGTGATTATGCATACCTCCATACCCCATGTTCACAGGGAAAGCCAGGCAAAATGACACCTTTAAGTAATAGGTGCACAGAGGGTCCCTAGCTTGCTCTCCGAGTTCCAAATTCCTTGGGTCCAAGTTATTTGGGACAAAGGACCCAAGGCTTCTTGAAGAAATAGATGAATCCAAGACTGAGGCACATGAATCCAAGACATCATGTACATAATAAGTGTAAACCATGATGCTGGAAAGAAAGCAAATGCTCTAAATATGATGTAAATAGGTTTTTGAAAACGATACAGACAAAAACTCAGAAAATAGTTTGACAGGGCTCTCTCTGCCCAAATCTAGTACAAACTAAGCATAAACAATCTGAATGATTATAATTAACCAAAAGGGAGAGGCCAGGCATGGTGGCTCACTCATGTAATCTCAGCACTTTGGGAGACCTAGGGGGGCGGATCACAAGGTCAGGAGTTGGAGACCTGCCTGGCCAACATGGTGAAACCGCGTCTCCACTAAAAATACAAAAATTAGTTGGGTGCAGTGGCAGGCACCTGTAATCCCAGCTACTCAGGAAGTTGAGGCAGGATAATTACTTGAACTCTGGAGGAGGAGGTTGCAGTGAGCCGAGATGGTGCCATTGCACTCCAGCCTGGGCAAAAGAGTGAAACTCCATCTCAAAAAAAAAAAAAGGGACAAATTGCAGGAAAACTTAATGAAATTCAGCATTGATTCATTAAAAAACCTTTTCGCAAGTTAGTAATTTAAGGAATTCCTTTAATCTGACAGAATATTAAATATCTGAAAGTTTCTATCAATCTCAATTACAAATATCATTGAATGTTATTTCATTATATTTTATTATAATCAGAGATTCTCAGTGTACCACAGTAGTATGAAAAAATGACTAATACAGTAAAATCAAATTATTTTTATTACATAAAACATGAGAATAAACAAGTCAGTAGAGAAAGGTGACATAAATATTCTTGATACATTTATCTGAGAAAGGACTCTTATCCTGAACATGCAAGAGGACCTGCAACTAAATAAAAAAGAGATAACCTGATGAAAAAATTTGCAAAATTCATGAACAGAGACGTTACAAAGGAGGTACACAAAGGACCAACAACATAAGAAAAGTTTCAGAAAGGTATCGATTGGCAGAGAGATGCAATTTAAGACCAAATATGGCACCATGTGGCTAACATTTTTTAATCGAGTATTTGTGAAGATGTGGAGTAACAGGAAGTCTTCAATACACATTCAGCTGTAGGAATGCAGATTGACAAAATCGATTGTTTCAGTATTTCCTGAAGTTGTGCATATGCGTTCATTACCACACAGGAATTCCACTCTGAATTACAGGTTCTTATATTTCCACCAAAGATAGGTTTTTGCTGTTGTTGTCTCTTTCTTTCTTTTTGAGACAGAGTCTCGCTCTGTCGCCTAGGCTGGAGTGTAGTGGTGCCATCTCAGGTCACTGCAACCTCTGCCTCTAGGATTCAAGCAATTCTCCTGCCTCAGCCTCCCGAGTAGCTGGGACTACAGACACATGCCGCCACGTCCGGCTAATTTTTTTTGTATTTTAGTAGAGACAGGGTTTCACCATGTTGCTCAGGCTGGTCTCAAATACCTGAGCTAAGGCAATCTGCCCACCTTGGCCTCTCAGTGCTAGGATTACAGGTGTGAGTCACCTTACCCAGCCCAGGGATAGTTCTAACACACACTTAAATAATGATATTTACAAGTCCATATATATTTTTATGTGTATGTGTACGTGTGTATGGGTATGTGTGTATGGGTGTGTGTGCATGTGTATGGGTGTGTGTGTACACATGTAACATAATTTAAAATCGGTCCTCTATTATTTCTGATCTTTTGCTGTTAAATACAATGCTCCAATCAATGGTCTTTTATTAAAATATTATACCTGTCCTTAAATGAAAAAGTTGGATAGAGAGATGCTTCTCAAATTACAATGGGACTACATCTGGGTAAACCCATTGTAAATTAAAGTTGCTAAATCAAAAATGCATTTAATACACCTAATCTACTAAACATTACAGCCTAGTTTAGCCTATGTTAAATGTGCTCAGAACATTTACATGAGCCTATGGTGTGGGCAAAATCATCTGGCAATACTCCACCGTAGAGTAGCTGTTGTTTACCCTCATGATCACATGGCTGACTGGAAGCTGGGGCCTACTGAATGCATATGACTTTCACATCATTGCAAAGCTGAAAAACTATAATTGAGAACTGACTGTGTGTGTATACATATATGTATATATAATTTTTAGATTTTGAAAAAATACATTTAAATTTTAGTCTTCTGAAGAATGAATAGGATCTGCTTGGATTTTACTGTATTACCAGTTTTTTAAAGGAGCTTTTTTTTTTAGTGTGAGTGTAGAAAAAATATTATACTGTGATCTCACAGTAAACAATAATTTTCCTGAAGGGTGAAGATGGTGCTAGGTCAAAAAATAGACAAAGTAGGAAATAAATTGTGGTTTAGGTAAACTGTATTATACAGTGAAATAAAACCATACCACCTGGCTTTTAATCATACTATCTCCAGTTTACTTGTGTGAGTTTCTATTTACTCTTGGCCTCATTCCCCTTTTCTCTAAAATTAAAGGATGGATTCATGAACTGTGAAATGTTCCAATAATAGTTTGTTCAGAACTGTTTCTATTATCTACCTATCATCCCAACATGTAGACAACATTGAAGAAAATCTGCTTTGATAGAAGCCAGTATGGGCTACCCACAAAACTTGAAGTGTTTGCTCCCATTCCACCCCAGTGTCTGCAGACCCAGTTTTTCTAGATGGTCTCTGGTAAACAGCCAGAGTTTCCAAGGATACAGTTTGAAAAACCCTGCTCCAGAAAGTATATCACAAATGTTTTTAGATCTAAGGGTCTATGTTATTCTTCCCATAGCAAAACAATTTTTAAGATATTCTCTAATAGTTTGTCCTTCCACTTCTCAATATATTTATTTGTGACCACCACAGCTAAAGACTGAGTACATAAATGCTTGTTTTGAAGCTTATACACAACTTAGTTTGCTACATCTGACTTTGAGTGGTTTGAGAGTTCAAGAAAGCCTTGGATTCAATTGCAGTGACAGTTTACTACCAAATATTCAAATGATGGTGTTTGCACTAAAATTTTGTAGTTTCAACTACAATCCCATGCAGTAGTCAGTTTTGCACATTTAATTGAATACCCTATATGAGTCATTTAGATGCAACTTTTTGCAAATACAGCCTTGATTTTGAGTAAGAGAAGACTAAAATATATGTAAAGCACCATGGTAATGCATGGCAGAGAGAAATCAAGTGGAGACAGCTGTGTGATTGCATAGCAATGTGTTGATTTGCAGGAAAATAAATTAAAATAGAGGAGAGCATAGCATATTAAACTTTCTACTTATCACCATATTTGATTATTATACATTGTTTTCACGTATCGAAATATCACATGTACCTTGTAAATATACAGAGCTATTATATACCGATAAAAATAATTGAACAAACAAACAAAAAAGATATAATGTAGTATAGATACTTGTCATTTTTTTTTTTTTTTTTGAGACGGAGTCTTGCTCTGTCGCCCGGGCTGGAGTGCAGTGGCCGGATCTCAGCTCACTGCAAGCTCCGCCTCCCGGGTTTACGCCATTCTCCTGCCTCAGCCTCCCGAGTAGCTGGGACTACAGGCGCCCGCCACCTCGCCCGGCTAGTTTTTTGTACTTTTTAGTAGAGACGGGGTTTCACCGGGTTAGCCAGGATGGTCTCCATCTCCTGACCTTGTGATCCGCCCGTCTCGGCCTCCCAAAGTGCTGGGATTACAGGCTTGAGCCACCGCGCCCGGCCGATACTTGTCATTTTATTAAAAAACTTTGCTGGTATGCCTGGGATGCTATTTGAAGTGCTCTTCACTTGGCTATAATACGAAGAAAGCGTACATTGATTTATATTCTTCCTGGCTACGCTCTACGGGTAATAATTTAGATAGTTATTATGTTCTTATATGCATAGGGTTTTATGATTTATAATTAGCGCATTTATTATACCCTCTTACTTCATGGAAAGCAATTAGATTCACTAGATCAAATAAAGTTATCCTTGTGAATCTAAGGGAAGACCAGCTTTTCCCTACAGATCAAAACTGTATTTGTAAGTTTTAACCCAAATTGCATGTGATTATGGTATACATTTTATAATTTTAAATTCTCTTTAAATTATATGGGAAATATATGCATATGGTAAAAATTCAAATGTTAGTGAAGAAAAATATAGAGAGAGAATAGAGAAAAAATTTCCTATTCCCCTAAATCTTTATTTACATTATTCATAGTTGGTGAAATTCTGTTAGAACATTTACCCTTATCATATAAAATCTTGAGTCACACTGAATAGATTATAACTCAGATGAAATAGAAGTAGTATTTTATTATAGTATTCTCTTACTAATAGTATTCTGTTAGTATAACTAATGATTATACTAACCTAGAAGCAACAATAAAATTGAATGGATCCTATACTAATTTCCAGATGATTATATCAAGTAAAATTTATAAATAAGACAAGGAGTATTTAAAATTCACTAAATAGCAAATGTAAGGTATCAAGGACACTGTTCCAAATATTCAGGAATTAAAATTAATATTTTTAAATGAAATTACTTGATTAACTTTATTTTTAATAAACAAGAGAAAACTATTTTTTGTACTGGTGAAATTCCTTTTCCGTATCCCAGGCCAAATCCTGTATTTCCTTTTTTCCTGAGAAGAACCACTATTTCAAATTCACAATGTGCCATCTGAGCTTTTTTTATATCTTTACAAGTGTAGCCAAGATTTTTGGGAAAAAGAAAACTACTGTTCTGAACAGTTTTCTGGTTAAGCCTTAATACATTGGCAATATTAGGTTAAAATAAAATATTATAATTAATTTTATATTTTTATTGCTTGAATGTATGCACGCACACATGTATGTATATAATATATACACACATATGTACACACAATATGTATAGCATATGTTACACATTATGTTGATCAGTGTGCATAGATTATATGTCTTTCTACATACATATAATCACTTAGAAAAGGGCATGGCACAGGGACATATACAGAGCTCCATTTATTTTAGCTAGTATTATTTTGTCACACATGTTTAAATAGTATAGCTTTTAAATTAACATGCCAGATGTTGACTGAAACTTGATTTATTTTCTCCCTCTCGCTATTTCTCTCTCGCTCTCTTTCTGTTTGTCTCTCTCTTTCTTTGTCAATCATGCCATTATGTCTTTCCCATTCATGGAACTTTCACTTTTTTATAAAGTTTAGAATCAGTTTACCTTGTTCCATGAAAAGCATCTTTTGTTTAAATGTGATTGCATTACATCTATAGACTATTTTGTTCAATATCTGTGTGTATGGTGGAACTTTTTTTTAAGTGTTAATTAATGACATGTAGCTATTTTTCTATAAATAGCTTACAAATCTTCAGGGAAAAATACTATAAAATACCTTCCATACATGTTTTATAATATTTGCCATTCCTATTAATATATGAAACTTGAACCCTCAAATGGTGAATTGTATACATGTAACATAAACTGTTAGGATAATAACTCCAATAAAATATTTTTTTTCCCAGCGAAGACCTCTCTTTGCATGGTGATCTGTCTCATTATTACAGAACTGACACTGTCTTTACAGATTCTTTCCACACTAAAATAAAATGATACCTTTCCTAGTTTTCTGTTATTTCAGAAAATGAGAAAATGAATCCTGTACGAAAACGGCCTTCATATTTTGCTCAATTCTTCCTCTCCAGAGGTGACACTTGATGGTTCACTTTTTGACTTGACTCACAACAGTCTGCATTATAGCACTGACACCTACAAATTTACAATGGCCTTTCTTACATATTTTGAAAATAAGAGCAGAATGATGATAGCAAAAAATATGTAGGAAAGTGTAAGTTCCAGGTTGTTGCACGCCAAACACTTTAATACATCTTTAAAGTATCAAATATCCAATTATTTCTACAAGTTAAGATTTGTTTTGGTGTTTTGGCTTCAGGCATGCCCTAAGCAGATGCCTGGGTTTGCTATTAGGGGATTCATCACCACTGGCAACAGCTAGGTATGTGTGACATTATGTGACTAATATGAGACTGATAGATCCCCTGTCACAAGGAGATGTTCACAAAGGATTGGTCTTGAACTGAATGGCTCTTCAGACGTTAAGATTGTGAATGTTTTCTTACATTCTGAAGAGTCTAATGAGAGTCATCGAAAGCAGTTGCATTCATTCAGAGTAGTTGAGCAGATGAATATCATCTAATTATTTTATATCTTTCTGATCACATGGCTTGCTGGGGTTGAAAAAGAGAAAGATACAGCTTGAGGATTTCCTTGATATGTTTTATTAGTATATTTCTGCAAGCAATTTTAATATATTTGTATTCACCTATGTATTATATGTACATTAGTGCATAAAATATTATGTATGGCCCACACAAGTATTTATTGACCACTGACATTTTGGCTATTTCAGAAGAATTACTACTGAAACTGTGATTTCAACTCAGTGTAATTGTTAAAGTAGAAAAGATTTTTTCTTGACCATGTTTTTCTTCAGTTACTAACAAAGTAGTTATGACTTTGCTCTGTCTGATTGGACATAGTCTCTATACATGATTTTTAATTTTTTAATTTCTTTTATGAAGGACATGACAGGAATTCTGAAAGATTAATGTTGTCTAATTAAAGTCTGAATGTCCCCAGGAAAATATGCCAAGCGAAACATATGCATGGCAAGTTTCCTGAAATCACTGGGTTTTAAAAAATGCATATTTTAGTTATAATCCAACATCAGATATGATTATAGGTGAAAACTTTAATTAGTATTAATGTTAAACACCAGGCAGCAAAAAAAAAAAAAAAAAAAAAAAAAAAAAAAAAAAAAAAAAAAAAAAAAAACACACATAAGACTGTTCTCTGCAACTTATATCCACTTCAGAGTAAGTAAGGATATCTGCACAGCTTCCTCACAGAGAATCAGTGAACATGCTTCTCTGGAAACATTTGAGGAACACTTTTCTAAAATGCCAAAATACGTACAGTAAAAGTATTATTTTTACTCTTTAAGATGTTATTTACAAAGGATAAAATTCATAAATCTTAAGGGCACAATTTAATAAATGTTTACACCCAAGTAATCACCCAAAACAAGCTGTAGAATATAAATGTGTAATTTGTCTCATTATCGCAACAAAATGTTTAGGGATACATCCATGCTGTTGCATATTTTATTTTAAATCTATACTAAATAATCAGGAGGATGTTTACTGCTTACACAATATCCCATTGTATGAAGATGCCACATTTCTTTTCCATTGTCCTTTTCCTAGATATGAGGTTGTTTGTAACTTTTAGTTGCATGAATAAACCTATTGTGGACATTTTGTGAACACGTTCACTAATTTTCTTAAGAATATACCTAAAAGTGGGATTTCAGTGTCATAAGGTAAATTTAAACGTAGTACTTAATTCAAAAGATTAAAAATGGTTTTCTGAAATGTTTTAAAATTTTTACACTTACACAAGCTATTTGTGAGACTAATATTTTCCCCAATGTCTCTGCGAGTGTTGTTTGCCATTCTATTTCCTAATAAAATCCTTGCAATTAATATAAGATGAAAGGCACTCATTTTAATAAATAGTTTTATTACATGATGACAAAACTAGACAATTGTGTAACTACAAATACAATCAGGAGAATACTTTCATTACCAAAAACTATACCTGTGCTCCCATATGATCCCGAAATTCCACTTCTGAATATAACTAACATAATTGAAATTAGAATCATGAAATGATATTTGTATACCCATGTTCACAGCAGCATTATACACAATAGCCAAAAGGGGACTCAATCCAAGTGCCCATCTATGGATTAATGGATTTTTTTAAAACACGGTACATGTATTCAAAGGAATAGTATTCAGCTTTAAGAAAGAATGAAAATCTGATTCATGCTGCAGCCTATGGATCAACTTTAAGGGCATTATACTTAAAAAAAAAGAAGCCAGTAACAAAAGGGTAAATATTATATGAGTCCACTATGTGATGTACCTAGAGTAGTTAAATTTATAGAGACAGAAAGTAGAATAGTGGTTTCCTGGGACATGGGGAGTGAGAAATGGGGAATTGTTGTTTAGTGAGGGCAGAGTTTCATTTTTGCAGATGAAAAGAGTTCTGGAGACAGATGGTGGTGATGATTGTATAACAATGTGAATGTACTTAATGCCATTTAACTGTACGTGAAGAATGGCTAAAGTGGCAAATGTTGTTATATGCATTTCATCACAAGGTTAAAAAGATAAATGTTTAAAAAAAAATGATACCTGCGTTTCCTTGCAGGCAATAAAATCTGTATTTGTGGCTGGGCACGGTGGCTCAAGCCTGTTATCCCAGCACTTTGGGAGGCTGAGGCG
The DNA here is from genome assembly GCF_001698545.2 of Rhinopithecus bieti. NCBI lineage: Eukaryota > Metazoa > Chordata > Mammalia > Primates > Cercopithecidae > Rhinopithecus > Rhinopithecus bieti. The sequence goes on along the minus strand of NW_016809106.1, from coordinate 27,652 downwards.
GGTAGATCACGAGGTCAGGAGATTGAGACCATCCTGGCTAACACAGTGAAACCCCGTCTCTACTAAAAATACAAAAAAAATTAGCCGGGTGCAGTGGCGGGTGCCTGTAGTCCCAGGTACTTGGGAGGCTGAGGCAGGAGAATGGCCTGAACCCAGAAGGCGGAGGTTGCAGTGAGCCGAGATCGCGCCACTGCACTCCAGCCTGGGTGATGGAGCAAGACTCCTTCTGAATAAATAAATAAATAAATAAATAAATAAATAAATAAATAAAATCTGTATTTGGACAGACCACAACTAGATGGCTTAACACAAGATAAATTTATTCTTTCACCGTTTTGAAAAGTGAAAGACTGCAATCAAAGTATTGGCAGGGCCATTCTCCCTCCAAAGCCTCTAGGGGAAGATTCTGTCTAACCTTTCCCAGTTTCTGATGGCCCCAGGCAGTTGGCTTGTGGCAGCATCACCCTAACCTATGCTTTTGTCTTTATAAGGCCATCTTTCCTCCATGTCTGCGTATCTCTGTGTCCTAACATGGCCGTCTCCTACCTATGTCTCTGTTTTCTTATAAGAACAACAATCCTGTTGGGTAAGGACCCATACTAACCTAGTGTTACCTAATTTTAACTTGATTGCACCTACAAAGATGCTGTTACAAATAAGTTCACCTTCACAGGTACAAAGAGTTAGAACTTAGTTCTGGATTGAATTGTGTTCTCCTCCTGCCTCCAAGATTCATAGATGAAAGCCCCAACTTCCAATGTGACTGGATTTGGAGACAGGACCTTTGAGATGGTCATTAAGGTTATATGAGATCATAAGGTTGGTGCTCTGATATGATAGTACTTTCGTCCTTATAAGACTAAGAGGAGACAAGACTTGTAGCAGTCTGAAAATCAGGAAGAGAGCCCTTATCACAAATCAGCCCTGCTGGCACATTTATCTTAAACTTCCAGCCTTTAGGAACTATGAGAAAATAAAATTCTGTTGCTTAAGCCAGTCAATCTGTGGAATTATTCTGTTATGACAGCCCGAGCAGACTTCAACATATCATATTTGGACACATCACTCAACCACAATTGTGTTCTGATCTCCCAAAAATTCATGTTCTTCACACATTCAAAATACATTAACCCTGTTCTGACATCCTCAAACGTCTTATCTCTTACTGAATCAACTCAGAGTCCCAAATATCATCCATATATAATCAATCCACGACGTCTCAGATTTAATCTTAATGTTCTAAATTAGGTCCATCCTGGGACAAAATTCATCTCCGTATGTGGACCTGTGAAAACTAGAAAGAAAATTATCTGCTTCCAAGATACAATGAAGGGACAAGCATAGACATTCCCACTTCAAAAGTGAGAAATCAGAAGAAATAAAGAGGTTACCGGTTCAAGGCAAGTTTGTACTGAGCAGGGCAAATTTCATTACATTTCCCAGGCTGAAAATAGCTTGGTGCTATGATCTCTGGGTCTGCTAGGGTGTTCCCTCCTCCTCTTGACCTCTAGATCTTAGGAAACCTTGCCCCCACACCCCACACCCTGTTCTTTTGGCCTCTCTAGGTCCTATGTCTGTGGCTTGTCCCTTGGAATTATTCTCCTTTCATGTCATTTCTGTTTCTTTTTTTCCCAACTTTTATTTTAAGTTCAGGGGTACATGTGCAAGATGCACAGGTTTGTTACACAGATAAACGTGTGCCATGGTGGTTTGCTGCACAAATCAACCCATCACCTAGGTATGAAGCCCAGCATCCATTAGCTACTCTTCCTGATCCTCACCCTCCTCCCATACTCCAACCCATGACAGGCCCCAGTGTTTGTTGTTCCCCATCATGTGTTCATATGTTCTATTCATTCAGCTCCCACTTGTAAGTGGTATTTGGTCTTCTGTTTCTCCATTAGTCTGCTGAGTAAAATGGATTCCAGCTCCATGCATGTCCCTGAAAAGGACATGATCTCATTCCCTTTTATGGCTGCATAATATTCTGTGGTGTATATGTACCACATTTTCTTTTGGCTAAAGCCAGAAGTATTTCTGCTAATATAAAACTCTCAAAAACCTGTTTGTCTCCCATGAATGTTGACAAGAACCATATCATTGGATACAAGGACTCTCCACACACCAATCCTAGAAAATCCCAACTCAATTCCTGCCTGCTACTGAAATGGCTGATTGAATCTATGAGTTGCATGCTTACTCTTTCCAGCAAAGTATTTTCCAGCCACACCTTTGACCCTGTTTTCAGAGTACACTGTCTGGGTAGGCTAAACTTTCCCAAATCATCTAGTGCTCATTTTTCTTTTCTTAACAATTCATTCTTTAATGTATCTCTTCCTTGCTGTACTTTACTCTGAGCAACTAGGAGAAATGAGGTTGCATCTTTCACTCTTAACTTGAAAATTTATTCAGCTAAATATTCAAGTGACTCACTTCCAAGTTCCACCTTACATCCTAAAGAAGAACATAATTCACTCAAGATATTTGCCATGTTATGACAAGGATTACCTTTCCTCCAGTGTTCAATGACATGCTCCTTCTCTCCATCCGAGGGTTCAGAGAGCACCTTTAATCTTTATATTTCACACAAAATTCTGTTCATTATTATATATACGTTCCCTAAGATGATAGAAGCTTTCTCTCCAACTCTCTTACTTCTTTCTGAGCCATTACCAGAATCCCTTTAATGTCTATATTTCTACAAAATAGCCTCCTCAGGGAAATCTAGTGTTTCCCCTGCATATCAAGCCACTAAGTTCATATGGCCACCATCCACGACTCAAAACCAAAGTAATACCCACATTTTTAGATATTTGTTACAGTAACACCCCCAATATTAGAACTAAAATCTTTATTAGTTTCCTAGGCTTGCTTTAATGAAGTATACAGACTGGGTGACTAAGACAGCATACATTTATTTAGTCAGTGTTATGGAGGCTAGAGGTCTGAAATCAAGATGTCAGCTCAGTTCTGCTCCATCTGAGACTCTGGGTAGAATCCTTCTTTGCCTCTCTCTAGCTTCTGTTGGTGGCCATCAATCCTTGGCATTCCTTGGCATGCAGCTATATGATTTCAATCTCTGCCTCCATATTAACATGTATACCTTCCTTCTGTCTCCATTCTCATGGCAGTTACCTCCCTGTGTTTCTGCTTCTCTCTTGAGAAGGACAACAGTCCTATTGGACTAGGGTTTATCCTAATTGAGTATGACCTCATCTTAACTTGATTACACCAACAAGAACCCCATTTCCAAATAAGGACACAATCACAGATACTGAGGGTTAGGACTTCAGCATGTATTTGGGTGGAAGGACACAATTCAACCCACAACACATCCACAACACCAATCACAGAAAACCATTTATCTGACCCTGTCATTAGGTACTAATTAAGATTTTTCTAAATTTTTGTATGTCTGTTTTTGTACCAGTACCATGCTGTTTTGGTCACTGTAGCCTTGTAGTGTAGTCTGAAGTTGGGTAGCCTGATGTCTCCAGATTTGTTCTTTCTGTTTAAGATTACCTTGGCTATTTGAGATCTTTTTTGATTCCACATGAATTTTAAAATAGCTTTTTTTCTAGCTCTGTGAAGAATGCAATTGGTAGTTTGATAGGAATAGCATTGAATCTATAAAAATGCTTTGGGCAGTGTGGCCATTTTAATAATATTGATTCTTCCTGTCCAAGAACATCGAATGTTTTTCCATTTGTTTGCGTCATCTCTGATTTCTTTGAGCAGTGTGTATTGTAGTTCTCATTGTAGAGATCTTTGGCCTGTCTGGTTAGTTATATTCCTGTTTTCTCCTTTTTGTGGTAATTGTGAATGGGGTTGCATTAGCTGGAGACTTGATGGTTATAGGTGCAGAGAAATTATAGTAATTTTTTACATTGATTTTGTATCCTGAGACTTTGCTGAAGTTATTTATTGGTTTAAGGAGCTTTGGGGCTGAGACTATGGGGTTTTCTAGATGTAGAATCATGTTGTCTATAAATACAGATAGTTGACTTCCTCTCTTCCCATTTAGATGTTTTTATTTCTTTCCCTTGCCTAATTCCTCTGGCAAGGACTTCCAACACTATGCTGAATAGGAATGGTGAAAGAGGGCATCCTTGTCTTGTATCAGTTTTCAAAGGGAATACTTCCAGCTTGTGCCCATTCAGTATGATGTTGGCTATGGGTTGGTCATAGATGGCTCTTGTTATTTTGAGGTATGTTCCTTCAATACCTAGTTTATTGAGAGTATTTAACATGAAGGGATGTTGAATTTTATTGAAAGCCTTTTCTGCTTCTATTGAGATGATCATGGGCTACAATAATCAAAACAGAAGAGTACTGGTACAAAAACAGACATGTAGACAAATAGAACAGAATAGAGAACCCAGAAATAAGGTCACACACCTATAACCATCTGACCTTTGACAAAGCTGATAAAAACAAGCAATGAGGAAAGGACTCCCTATTCAAAAAATGGTGCTAGGATAACTGGCTAGCCATATAGAGAAGATTGAAACTGGACCCCTTCCTTATATCATACATAAAAATCAACTCAAGATGGATCAAAGACACACATTTCAAACTGAAAACTATAAAAACCATGGAAGACAACTTAGGCAATACCATTGTGGACATGGGAATGGGCAAAGATTTCATGACAAAGACGCCGAAAACAATGGCAATCAAAAGCAAAAGTTGACAAATGAGATCTAATTATTATAAACTAAAGAGTTTCCACTCAGCAAAAGAACTATCAACAGAGTAAACAGACAGCATACAGAATGGGAGAAAATGTTTGCAAACTATCCACCTGACAAAGTTCTAATATCCAGCATCTATAAGGAACTTCAACAAATCTATAAGAAAAAACAAACAACCCCGTTAAAAAGTGGTCAAACAACATAAACAGACACTTTTCAAAAGAAGACATACATGTGACCAATGAGCATATAAAATAAAAGCTCAACTTTGCTGATCATTAGAGAAATGCAAACCAAAACAACAATGAGATAACATCTCACACCAGTTGGAAAGGCTATTATTAAAAAGTCAAGAAATAGCAGATCGAGACCATCCTGGCTAACCCTGTGAAACCCCATCTCTACTAAAAAAAATACAAAAAACTAGCCGGGTGGCGCCTGTAGTCCCAGCTACTCGGGAGGCTGAGGCAGGAGAATGGCGTGAACCCGGGAGGCGGAGCTTGCAGTGAGCTGAGATCCGGCCACTGCACTCCAGCCTGGGCGACAGAGCGAGACTCCGTCTCAAAAAAAAAAAAAAAAAAAAAAAAAAAAAAAAAAAAAAAGTGCCGGCATGGTTGTAGAGACAATGAAACACTTACGCAGTGTTGGTAGGAGTGCAAATTTATTCAGCCATTGTGGAAAACAGTGTAGGTGGCAATTCCTCAAAGACTTAAAAACAGAGCTACCATTTGATCCAGCAATCCCATTACTGGCTATACACCCGGAGGAATATAAACCAGCCTATAAAAAAGACACATGCACACGTATGTTCATTGCAGCACTATTCATGATAGCAAAGACATGGAATCAACCAAAATTCCCTTCAATGATACACTGAATAAAGAAAATGTGGTACATATACACCATGGAATACTGTGCAGCCATGAAAAAATAACAAGATTATGTCCTTTGAAGCAACATGGATAGAGCTGGTGGCCATTTTCCTTAGCAAACTAACACAGGAACAGAAAACCAAATATCGCAAGTTCTTATTTATTAATGGGAGCCTAATCATGAGAATACATGGACACATAGTGGGGAACAACAGCCACAGGGGCCTACTGGTGAGTAGAGAGTAGAAGGAGAGAGAGAGTCAGAAAAAAATAACTAATGGGTACTTAATACCTGGGTGACGAAATAATCTGTACTACAAACTCCCATGACATGAGTTTACCTATATAACAAACCTGCACAGGTCCCACAAATTAAAAGTTAAAACAATAAATTTTCATAAAAATAGAAAAATAGAGGATGTACTGTTTGAGTCTGGTTTCTTCTTTTCAGCCTAATAATTTTAGCTATTATCAATATTTTCCAACAAGGCTATAGCATTTTACATACCCATCAGCAGTGTTTGAAAATTCCCCTTGTTCAATATCCTTGTCAATATATGATGTCATCAGTCTTTTTAATATTAGCCATTCTTGTGTCTCTGAAGACATGATAAACTTTTAAGGTTTTAATTGGCACTATCTAATTGGTAATGACATTAAACATATTTTTATGTGCTAATTGTTCATCTGTATATCTTCTTTTGTGAAGTGTCTAAATGTTATGCCAATTGTTTATTGGGAGGTTTTCTTCTTGTTTTGAGTTGAAAACAGTTCTTTTTATATTCTGGATAAAGGCATTTATGAGATATATTTATTGTTAGTATATTATCCCAAGCGTAACTTACATTGTCATTTCCATTTTAGTTATTTCCATTTCCTTAATTGTGAATTTCAAAATCAGCCCATGAAATCTTGTTTGAAACTCATTTGTTATGTATTTTTTTACAGTTGTTTATGAGCCCCACCTAAGAGGACCTTCTTCCTATGCATTCTTTAATAAATTGTATAAGTTTAGCTTTGTATTTATGTCTGTAATCTATTCAAATTGATTGTTTTTTAACTTTGTAAGGTCATATTTTCCTTACCACTAAAATTTTACTATTTTAGTAAAACTCATTAAAAAATAATTCTTTCTTTCCTGAGTTATTTTCATCTGTGTTTAAAATAAAGTACTCATACTGTGTTTATTCTGTTTAACTAATCTAACACTACCCTGTTTTAATTATTCTAGCTTTATGGTAAACAATCAGTTACTACAAGTATAACAACTTTGTATTTTCTAT
>NW_016809106.1:18264-20615 GCF_001698545.2 Rhinopithecus bieti | reverse complement strand
TNTTTAACTAATCTAACACTACCCTGTTTTAATTATTCTAGCTTTATGGTAAACAATCAGTTACTACAAGTATAACAACTTTGTATTTTTCTATTTTGTAGTAATGGTTGTTGCATTTTGTCACAGCTGTTGAAATAATCTGTTGTTTTCCTTTTTTAGTCTGTTGATATAGTAAATTACAACCCTGCTAAAATTAACTACATTTTTATAAGAAAATAAAAATTGACTCATTTTATGTAATAAAAATGAAGGACTATAATTCTAAATAGTAACAAAGTGAAGATGACAAAATATTTCAGAGTGAATTGAAGTATGCTGAATTGTCTTGTTATTGAAGACAATATGGTGACTACAGACATTTAGATATTAATATAACTCAAGGTTAAATAAATTTAGTAAAATTTAAAGCAGAATATTCAAAAAGTAAATTTAAAACATACCTTCAAATTACATAAGAACAAATGATAAACAAGATAATTTAATAATTTAACAGAAAAATTAAAATTTGATAAAGTTTAAAATTAAAATTTTAGGAGCATTAAGATTTTAAGGAAATTTTGTAGTAATTTCAGTTATTTATTTTATGCCTTTTATGTGTATTCAAACCTTGGAGCATTTTATTTCCACTGAAAGTATCAGATTTTTATGAAATTGTCAGAATGAAATTATTGATTTTCTGAGATAAGAAGTAGAGTCACAATATCTGAGCTTATCTTATCCTTTTATCTGTTGAAATGACATTATTATTTTTATGTACACATATATCTAATTCATTGCACAAATCCTTGACTCTTAAATAATACAATTGACATTGACTTTTTCTATAAGTGTTAACACTCTATGTCTTTAGATGACAATGTTTAAATATATTTCATTAGTATTAATTTTCATAGTTTACTAGTTTTGAATTTCACTCGTTTCACATAAACATATTTTTGTGTAAAGTGCAAAATGTAGATAATTTGCAAATATTCAAATAATATGATAATATATATTATAAAAAACAAGGCAGCATAAAATGCATGACTGTTGACCATGTTGATAAAACAAAAGTTGTGTGACTTGGATGTCATGAGAGACCCCAATACAGCTCTTAACTGATTTACTCTACCTCTTTAACAGTTTATCAGTAGCATAAGGAGTTAGAAATCTAAAGAAAATGGATGAATATTAAAACTGAGGGATAGAAAATAGAAAAACAATTTTATCTGAATCTTTGAATAATTATTGAAGAGTAAAAATATGATCTAGACAGTATTTTATGTAACTAACATGACAGTGATTATATCTAAATTCTCACATCACTTTTAGCTAATGTATTATAGAATTTAGAGACTTGAATAAATGTACTTTCTTTTAGTATCTAAACAGTTTCGAAAGATCTTCCCAAAAGATCTCTTTTATTTACCAAATATGTTAAAATGTATTTTAAATGCTTTATTGAATCAGTATTTTCTTTTTAAAAATTATATAATTCACCTACAATAAACTCTACCAAATGTAAAATGTGATGAGTTTGACATATGCATATGTCCCTATATATGTATATGCCCATACATGTATATATCTATGAAGCCATCACCACAATTGAATTAATAAAATAGAAAGTATCTTGTTGACCCTCTTGTAATCTATCCCTTCCTTACATCCCTACCATCCTCAGATAAACAGGAATTTGTTCTCTATCACTATAGATGATGATAATTTCCTGTTTTTAGCTATTATAAACAAAGCTGCTATCAACATTAGTGTTTAAGTCTGTGAGAACTCAGTTTGATATCTCATAGGTAAACACTTAGGTGATAAACTGGATAAAGGTAAATACTTAGGCTGAACTGTGTGACAAATACATGATTGATTTTTTAAGTAATTGGCAAGATGCTTTTCGTGATAATTATATCATTTTACATTTTCACCAGCAGTGCTTGAGTGTCCATTTTTTAATCATATTCAGTAATAACTGTTATAATTGGTCTTTTAAATTTTAGCCACTCTAATGGTATATAAAAGTACCTAAAGGTGGTTTTCATTTTCATTTTTTCCTAAAGAGTTGTTGATTTGAGCCTCTTTCCATGCATACAGTTGTTGAAGTGTCTATTCAAATTCTTTGCACATTTTTTTCTTGAGTTGATTATTTTCTAATTAGTAAATAATAAAACTCTAAAACTCTTTATATATTAAACAATATTTTGGAGGATCCATATTTCACAATTTTTTCTCAGTCTGTAATTTGCTCTTTTTAAAATTATGTCTTCTTATAAAGAGCAAAATTGTTGACATTAATGTGGATGAACTTTAATTTCATTTTTTTATTTAGTAATTAATGACTTTTGGATTGTATTTAAGATATT
>NW_016809106.1:0-17881 GCF_001698545.2 Rhinopithecus bieti | reverse complement strand
ATAATTATATCATTTTACATTTTCACCAGCAGTGCTTGAGTGTCCATTTTTTAATCATATTCAGTAATAACTGTTATAATTGGTCTTTTTAAATTTTTAGCCACTCTAATGGTATATAAAAGTACCTAAAGGTGGTTTTCATTTTCATTTTTTCCTAAAGAGTTGTTGATTTGAGCCTCTTTCCATGCATACAGTTGTTGAAGTGTCTATTCAAATTCTTTGCACATTTTTTTCTTGAGTTGATTATTTTCTAATTAGTAAATAATAAAACTCTAAAACTCTTTATATATTAAACAATATTTTGGAGGATCCATATTTCACAATTTTTTCTCAGTCTGTAATTTGCTCTTTTTAAAATTATGTCTTCTTATAAAGAGCAAAATTGTTGACATTAATGTGGATGAACTTTAATTTCATTTTTTTATTTAGTAATTAATGACTTTTGGATTGTATTTAAGATATTGTTGACAAATTAAAGGACATTAAGAATTAACTTCTAGAAATTTATGTTTTTAGTTATTACAATTATTGTGTTCCTTAAATTTAAGTCAATGATGTTACTTTTTATGTAAGATTAAGTAAGAATTGAGATTTTTTTTTCTCCATATCACTATCCAGTTGATCCAGCACTCTTTTTTGATAGTGTTATCCTTGCTCCTTGAAATTGCCTTGGTATCTTTGTCAATATTAGTGATAATGTTTGGGTCTATTGATGGACTTCTTAAAAAATTCTGTTGAGATAATACCTACATATTAGGCTATTTAATATTGACTAACAGTTCTTTAGATGTGAGCTTTAGGGGGACATTTCACCTCTCTGGTGTCTTTTTCTTCAGCCTCTAACAGCTTCATCACATGCATGCAATGATTAGTACTCAACTGAACTCTTGAGGGGGCCTCTCTCCAGATTTTCAGGTTTTTCTGTCTAGCTCCTTTTGGGCAGCTGTCTCCACAGTACTCAGCGTATGGAGTTTAGCTACCTTTATCTCCCTAAATATTTAACTCTATTTTAAACACATCAGGATGGCAGGGTTCTTTTTATGTTTTTCTGTTGCCCTGTATGGTGACTTGAAAACTCTCTCTACTCTATAATCTGGGGCAATTAGAGAATTTATCCTGTTTGTCTTCTTTGTGTCAGGAACAACTGTTAGGGTTGCCAGTTCTACAAAATTTGAAAGCTGTTGTTCCATACATTTGATCATTTGTTAATGTGTTTAAGGTGGAAAGTGAAGTTTGGTTTCTGTTACTTCATTCTTGAAAGCCACATGTATTAGTCAGGGTTTTCCAGAGAAACAGAACTAACTGGATATATGTGTATATGAAAGGGAGTTTATTCAGGAAAATTGACTCACACAATCACAAGGTGAAGTCCCACGACAGGTCGTCTGCAGGCTGAGGAGCAAGGAAGCCAGTAGTCACTCAGTCCAGAGTCCCAAAACCTCAAAAGTAGGGAAGCTGACAGTGCAGCCTTCTGTTTGTGGCCAAAGGCCCAAGATCCCCTAACAAATCACTGGTCTAAGTCCAAGAGTCCAAAGGCCGAAGAACCTGGAGTCTGATGTCCAAGGGCAGGAAGCATCCAACATGAGAGAAAGATGAAAGTGAGAAACCTCAGCAAGCCAGCTTATCCCACCTTTTCCCCCTGCTTCGTTCCAGCCTCACAGGTAGCCAATTGGATGTCGCCTACCCACAATGATGGCGGATCTTCCTCTCCCAGTCCACTGACTCAAACGTTCATTTCCTCTGGCAACACCCTCACAGACACACCTAGAAACACTACTTTACCAGCTACCTAGGCATCCTTCAATCCCATTAAGTTGGCGCCTACTCTTAACCATCACACCACATCAATGATTTTTAAGGATCACATATTCTAAATAAAATTCTGCTCGTAGACTCAAATGCAAACTTATTTCAGTCAAAATATTGATTCATCTTTTAATACCATATTAATTAGTTATCTTTTTCACATAAAGTAATTGCTTAAAATGTTGAATAAATGAATGCAAGAAATATATATGAATTAATGAAATACGTTGATAATAACAATACCATTGTTTTTAATGAAGAGGAAAAAAGGGATAAAATTATGATAGAAGTAAGAGGCAAGAAAAAATGAGCATGATTCTGAAATAAAGTGGGGAAAATGAGGGAAGATAAATACATAAATTTAGATATGATAGTTCACAGAGCTCTTCAAGAAGATGCCCAAATAGACATCTGCCTCCATCCACTCACAGGTGCCAACTTGTATTTTAAATGTATTACAAATTTGTATCATTTGTATCATTACGAATCCAACTGACAGCACTGCGAATATAATCCAAAATTATTTGAAAATAGCTTTTAGAAAAAAAAAAATGTATTCCTACAAGAGGAGAACCAAAATTATATACAACTTTATCTGACATTTCCGTATTAGAAACAAATCCAGAAATGTTCTGTCAAAAAGTTTTATATTTGAATAAGAAAAGATTTTAAAAATTATCTCAATGAAACCAATTAATGATGGCAAATTTTATAAGTCTATTGCTGTAATTAAGGAATATGTTTGCTGTGGAAACTGCCAGTCTCTGAGTAGTTGAAGTTGACCTAGATCTTTGTGATACTCAAAACTAGTGCAATTCTTGTGTGGAGTGCTAAATTCAACATTGCTGGTAGGGATATATCAGCTTAGTCATCTGTCACAAATTCACTCATATGTGGCTATTATTAGAACCACTGATTCGCCTAGGTGTAAGTCAAGAGGTAATTTGATACATGATAGGCTGCAATGGGATGTGAGAGAATCAATTTTCATTTTGGAGCAAATGGAATAAATCTGCACCTGCAGGTGACATGGAGGTCACAACCTCATCCTAGGAACGCAGAGTAAGCCACAGATGTTCGTAGCTTTACAATTTCTAGATTTGATTACTGTAATTCACTGAGTCTACAAATTGGAACTACTCACTCAGTGACTTCCGCTTGTATGGGATGAAGTGGATCAATAATTTAAAATTGACTATTGATGGTAACACTTCAAGTATGATTTCATACGCATTGTCTCTACTTCAGTGACACTCCACCATCATTTCTAAAGGCCAAGTACAGAAACCTGTAATAATACAGTTGAAATACTCTATGAACCTTTAAACAAAATAGAACAAGGCAGCAAAGCTTTCCTTGAATCACATACTTTACTGCATATCACATAGTGATACAGGCATATAGAAGTAGGCGCAAATGTTTAGCTCATTTCATAATTAGAATGACTCTGTTATTTTGCCCTTATTGCTTCCATGTTAAGATTAGGATTTTAAAACTGAATAATAACAATCATAGTAAGAAAATGCCATTGCAAAGTTGGAGACGATTGACTTTAAAATCAAACTCAAGAATCTTGTCAAGAGTATGGATACATGCAATTTTTATTATTCTGGCTACAGTTTCAGTTATTTGAAATCACAGGGTTTTAAAATGTTCCTTTTCCTATTAGAGTTAATATCATATCAATGTAAAATTTTATTTATCTCCTTTATACCAGTTTATACTACAGAATGCATTATATAATATTTAGCACAATAAATATATTTTAAGTAAGCAGGAAAAAACCTTTATATATGAATTAGAACTGGAAAATATTTGTTCTTCCTCAAAGACAAGTAAAATTTTGGATAGAAGCTGCATTCAGATGCTAATACTTTTCCTGAAAACCATGAGTCAAGTATCATTGCTACCATTATAATTAAAACACTTTACTTCTTTTTCTATGAGAGAAAGAATTCGAAAATACTAGAGAAAGTCATTACTGTGTATATATCCAAAAGAAAATAAATCGTTCTCCCGAAAGACATATGCACTCTTATGTTCATTGCAGCACTATTCATAATAGCAAAGAGATGGAATCAATCTAGGTGCTCATCAGTTGTGGATTAGGTAAAGTTAATGTATCACATATACATCATGGAATACTACACAGTCATGAGAAGTGAAATCATGTCCTTTGCAGCAACATGGATGCAACTGGAGGTCATTATCTTAAGTGAATTAACACAGGAACAGGAAGAGAAATACCTCATGTCCTCACTTACAAGTGGGAGCTAAATATTGAGTACACGTTGATATAAAGATGGTAACAGTAGGCACTGGAGACTACTAAAAGAAGAATGGAGGAGGGAGGCAAGGGTTGAAGAACAATGGTTGGATACAAAGCTCACTACATGTTGATGGGATCATTCATACTCCAAACCTCAGCGTCAGTCAATACACCCATGTAACAAACCTGCACATGTACCCCCCTGAACTAAAAAAAAAAGTTGAAATCATAATAAATAAATAAATAAATAAATAAACAAACAAACAAATAAATAAATAAAGTTTTTCTGTTAGGTTTAAAATAAATAAAATGCATGGAAAAGAATACGGAAGAAAAAAAACAGAAGTGGTTCTCATTGTCTTAGATATATCTCCTCTTTTTTGTATTGCTCTATAGATCATCTTCAAAATAATAGAGATTATTTGATGATTACTTAGGCAGGCCTATAATGAGAGTTTTGGGGGGATAGGGAGTAAGTCAGAATGGACAAGATATGGGTTGGACAAAGAAGGCTGGAGATAGACATGCTTCCAGGAGTCAGATATTTCTTTTTCAAATGGAGGTAGAGAATTTGACCATTAGTATTTGAATTCACCCATATCTAGGGTAAGCAAAAAGAAGTGAACCTGTAGGCATTTATTGTCAGGCTGAATAACTTCAGCGTTGTTCTACATGATGGGTCACTTTTGCAGAGGGTGCCAGGCCATGGTCAGGTTTATGGAAAAAAAGGGTCAACACCTGGGAGGTGGAGGAGGCATGTGCTAGACAGATTGTTCAGTGCTATAGGGACAGGGTGTCATGAGCAAAAACAGAAACAAGATTATAATGACTGGATGGATATAGTGGTCATTAATAAAATCTTTCAGCTTGATGGAAAAGCAAATGCATAGCCTAGAAACTAATTCTGGAAATTTTCTGACTTGTAGGTGTGAGGCTAAGAATCATCTTCATACCTTAATTACCACTGGCTCAGTTATTTGGGGGAACCCCTCCTGTAGGATAAATTACTTTATAGCCTAATGTTTAAGTGACTTAGAGAAGACTGGGACAAAAAAAAACTTTTACTATTAATTTTTAATAGGGAATTCTAATGAAATTACACTCCATCATATTATGGGTGTCTAAATTTGCCTTTGAAATCTATCTAGAGATGAAAATAAGGAGAAAAAAGAAGGAAAGATTAAACAGTGTTATTTATGGCAAATGCTTGACATGCAGGAGATTAATCTAGGACATGTGAATGGCCCTTTTATCTTATCAACAAATACATAAGGTGAGGTCAACAATTCCTTTCTTGCTCTGATAAAACTAAGACTCAGTAAATTTAAGTAACCTGACTACATCACATTTACAAGGATGTCATATTCACTATATGAACCAAGGTTTGTCTGACAAGCTCTGTCTGAGGAGAAAATTCAGGAGCTTTCAGACACATTAACACTTCTGATGTGCCATTTCTCAACACTACTGATCCATGCTAGATTGACTTTTAAAAATGCATTTGAGTTGAATTTATCACAAGAAAATGCATTCCAATTTTCTGCAAAACATGAGCGATAGAATTAAGTAGTGACAAAAATCTTTTTGAGAGCTAAGAGGACCGAACAGTGTTAATAAATAAATGGCTTTTCTTTTTTGTGTGGCTAGAGAAACAACTTTCAGGTGCAACATTGAATTATATCCTTCAAACTGCAGAAAGAGATAATGTATGTTGTATATCGACTAATTTTTAATAGCCAAAATAGATTTAATATGTGTCAGTATCATAAATAGACATATGTGTTTAAATTGTTACTATTTATTTTTAATATTATTTACTGAGATTTGATTAGAAAAGCATATGATGGCTAATTTGGACATTGAGAAGTTTTATAAATAAATGATAAAAATAGCATAATGTTGCTACCTAAACCAGTAGTCAGCAGGCTATAGTCTGCTAAGCAAACCCAGCTGTAGCCTGTTTGTATAAATAAATTTTGTTGGAACACAGACACACCCATTTATTTATGTTCTGTGTATACCTATGTTCATGCTACTGTGGTAGAATTGGGTACTGACTACACCAGCTGGCCTGCAAATATTGGTTGGCTCGCCCTTTAAAGAAAGAGTGCCTATTCCTGACCCACAGGATAATACTTTTTAAAATTGACTGTATTATTTTGCTATTTCTCTGTGCATTGTGTATGTTTCCAATTAACAAGCAAATAATTATTGAAGATGGCTATAAAATGAGAAAATCTAGAATCTTTGTCCAACATCCTAGTTATTTTAACATATTTGTGAGAAGATATAGATAATAGGAGCATTTTCTGTTTAACCTGTAGTTCCATTCATTTATCTAATACATATTGTCTGCATAAATGGTACCAAGGTCTGTGCTAGGTGCTGGGACAACTGTAACACAGTTTTGGAAGTTTTTAATTTGACATACTTATTAGACATCCAAGTGGAGTTATACAGTGTGCAATTAGGTAAACGAGTTTTGAATTTAAATTAGAGGTTCTGGAAGAAGGATATTTTTATTATATTACCCCCTATTCCCTCCATTGGTGAGAGAGAGATTCCCACTCTATGGTTACATGGATGGCCAAGGAGCAACAGTCAACATGGGGAAGATGAGATAGACATCAGTGTATTAGTCACCTAAATTCAGCTTGGGGGAGGAGACCCAAGTAGAAAGGAGATCTACTTTGGGTCAATTAGAGGGAAGCCCAGGAATTATTCCCATAAAATTAATGATAACTTATGCCATCTTTATCTTCCTGGATATGAATAAGAAATATATAATCACTCCACTTTTAACAGTCAAGTAGTTAACAAATCTACACACGGAGTACCTGTGACCAAGAAGACACGTAGGAAAACCAAGAAGACACATAGGGAAACAAAGTTGAAATTGATCATGTTGAGAATCTCAATGTATTCCTAAAGTTTTGCTTGAGACACACCATTTCAATGAAGACAGTGATAGAGTTCCTTTATTGGTTAGGCCCATTTTTAATTATGTTTTGTGTTACTCACAGATTTAAGAGTTATTGAGAAACTGCACTATTCTACTTCCAAAGTTTAACTTCACAGGAGGCAGTTTCAGAATTGAGAAAAGCAACATATTTTGAGGAACAATAAGTACTGAGGTTGCAAACAGGTTCTATGGATATTTGTCAACAGAAGATAGATGATCACATGTGCGCAGAGAGGTAGAAAAATGACACAACGTCTGACCACCCTACCCTCTGAGTCAGCAAATAGTTTTCTCAATACATTTCTACTCTGGTCCTTGTTTAATAAAACCTCTTTCTCCTTATAGCTCCTTGCAGTAATATTTATTATTTAAAGTTCTTTTCTTCACCTTAACAAGTCTTAGTTTCTGCTTTGAAATAATCTCTTAAATATTCATATGGATTGCACATGGTTTTCAGCTGCCAATAATTATTATTTACTATACATTGTATAGACCTAAATTTATGCAAATTATTCAGACAATTTTTAAAATCATAGATTCTGTCCTTCTTGTGACAGAAAAGTAATTTCTTACAAATGATAAAAGATTTTTTATGTATTTGGTACAGGTAAGTTTTTTTTTAGATATTCCTGCTTTAAGAACTGTAAATTATTTGGAATTTGCTTTTATAAATAATGTGAGGTTGAGATATGGCATATTTTTTCTACTAAGTTCATAACTTAGAGTTCTAACTTCTTTTTCCAGATGATTTGAAAATGGTGCGTTTTTAATACGGTAAAAACCTCCATATGCATGTGTATTTCTTCTATATTTTATATTATTATATTTATCTATTCATTGTCCCTTATGAGAAAAAATGTCGCCTTTAATTACTACAGTTTTTTTTTTAGCACATATAGGATACAATATAATTAAGCAAATTTAAAAATATTTTGTACGTTCTCACTTTCTTATTTTTTCTAATGAAATTTAAAATTGATTTGCCAATTTTCTTTCAATTTCATTAAGTGTACACATAATTTTGGCCTGTCTCCTATGGTTTTTATCATTACCTATACTATTTTAAAAGTGTAAAACTTTTATGGTTTTCTTAATATGGACTTTCCTAATTTCTTATAAAGTTTATTTCTACATAATTTAAAGTTTTATAACTTTTGTGACTGGGATTTGTTTTTCATTACATTTCTTAATTAGTAATTTCTGGTACATAGTCAAGCTGCTGATTTTTGCTTATCTATGTAAAGAATGCCTTACTAAAATCCAGGTATTCTAATGACTTTCCTAGGGTTTTCAAAGTAGATAAACCTTACATAATACAATGCTTTTGTTCTGATATGTATAACTCAAGTCAAAGCTTAAAAAATGATT
Organism: Rhinopithecus bieti; assembly: GCF_001698545.2. NCBI lineage: Eukaryota > Metazoa > Chordata > Mammalia > Primates > Cercopithecidae > Rhinopithecus > Rhinopithecus bieti. The sequence continues at coordinate 9,476 of NW_016809106.1, read as the reverse complement.
TTTAAAAAGCAGCTATGAATGTGACTATTTATATCTAACTATATTTCTCCATATGTCTTAAGTATTGATATTCATTTTGACTTTTGTACTTCTAAATATATTCAATAAATACCCTTTTGATTCATTTATCTGAGCCTCGTTTTTCAATTTTATTTTCTACATCACATTTGGCAAAAATAATGTGTTTTTTTTTAATTTTAAAAATTTACATGATAAAACATTAAAATGCTTTCTACTAGTGAAACCTCCTGGGTGTTACTGACATCTACCAATCCCATTCTTGCCTCATCGCTTCTTTTGAGCAGTAATGTTCTCGACTTGTTAATATGTTGTTAACTTTTTAAAATCAAAATGCACTGACAAATTTTACACACTATTTGTCCTTTTCCTTTCCATTTTATCTAGTGGCAACAGAATTCTGTACAATGCCAACTGTAGAACATATTTGCTAATACTAAGGGCTTTGTATTTATACAGTGCAGTATTTGAATCCCAGCTGTGTCATTTTCTAGCTCGATCGTATTGGGTAATGTGTTTTAATCTACATTTTTTCTGTTTCTTCATATCATAAACAGGGAACCCCATTTTTTGGTGATGATTAAATGAGGTAAGAGAAAAGGCGAGGCAACCAGCTATCCCAAAGGCTAGAACCTCAGTGTTAGTCAATAAATATCAATCACAAAATAATGGCACAAATACTGTCTCTTGATTTGTCGTTTCTTATGTTTAGATGGTATTTTATAAGTAGATAGGTTGTTAGCAATCAAAATACTCATACTTTTTCTTGGACATTCAGAGGGGTCCTCTTTTCCAAGTATAGACCAAAGAAGAAAGCTACAATACTTCAGGTACCCATCAGCTTGTTAGAAAGAAATAATCACAATTGGTATAGTTGCTTTCTCTATTGGAAAGTTTATTTTTCCTGATCTATAGCATCTGTCGATTAGCTTGAGTAGTGCCTCTGTTCATTACTTGTCATGATGTTATTTGCCATATCAAGCAACAAGAGACATTTAACTCTCCCAACCCGATTTGACTAACATGGTTAGCCCTACTTTTTATTATTATTTATTGTATACATTTAAGGTATACAACATGATGTTTTAATGTATGTGTATATACATAGTGAAATGATTACTACAGTCAAAGAAATTAATATTCCATCATCTCACATAGTTACCATTTTCTGTGTGTGTGATAAAAATACCTAAAATATATTGTTTTGTTGAATTTCCAGTATATAATCTAATATTGCATAGTATTACAATATTACTATATAACAGGCATATGCCCACTCTGGAACCTAGACATGCTTCCTAGAGATGCTTCAGGGAACATAATAATCCCTAATTCTAAAGCAATCTTTGCATTCTATGAAAACTGATTTTGCTGGCAAATCTTCCATTGACTTCCTTTATATTCAGAAAGTCATGCGTTAGGTTGACCTGCCTTCAATTTTGCAGAGATATAATAACTGTATATGTTTGTGAAGTACATGTGATTTTTAATACATGCAATGTGTAATGATTAAATTAGGGTAATTAAAGTATCCATCACCTCAAACATTTATCAGTTCTTTGTGTTGGGCACATTTCAAATATTCTATTTTGAAATATGCAATAAATTGTTAACTGTAGTCATCCTACTGTCTTATCAAACACAAGAAGATATTCCTTCTATCTAACTATATTTTTGTACCCCTTAACCAGCCTCTTTTCATTACTCCTCAATCCTGGGTTCTGGTAACTCATGATTCTACTCTCTACTTCCATGAAATCCATTCTTTTAGTTCCCGCATACGAATAACAACATGTGATATTTGTCTTTCTGTGCCTGGTTTATTTCACTTAACATAATGACCTCCAGCTCCATCCATGTCTCTGTAAATGACTGGATTTCATTCTTTTTTATAACATGGCTTCATTTTATATTCCATTTGCAATACTTATGAGATTTTTTCTTTAATGACTATCCCCATTTTCTTTTTAAAAATGCTATTGTAAGTTATTTTCTCTTATATATTCCATTTGTGGTTTCAACAGGGAACAGATTGGTGGATAATTAATACATTTTTCCATCCTCATCTTACTGAGAGTCATCTTTAATTTTGAGACAACAAATACTTCTTCCTATTTTATTATTACAATTACTAGGTCATGATGTGATTCCTCAGAGTCAGCAATAAAGAAAATTAAGTAACACCTGAGATTACAGTGTCTGCTCTACCCAATCTAATTTCTCCTTCATAACAATTTAGGGAGAAGTGTATTATATTTTAGAATAGTTAGAGAACAGCTGCTAAAAAAAAAAAAAAATCTGCCTGTCAAAGTTATATCCTGATGTTAAATTAGCCTGTTTCCTGACTGTTGTCTTCTGGTCCTGAAAAAGTATAAATCTATGCCAGCGATTTGTTTAGAAGGGAGCGCACATGTGCATATTACAGACCATCATAATAATCAGTGGAGGAAAAGGTAACACAAAGTGAATGCTCTATAAATATATCTAAAGGCATTTATGGAATGGTGAGCAACAATATAAATTAGTAAAATATATTTATAATATAAATATTTCTAAATATATAAGGCACAACTTCAGCCATAGAATCATAACACTGAAGTAGTGTGCCAAGGAGACATGCAAAAAAGAAAGCTGACTGACGTTTTGATGTGTGTATGTGTATATACATGTAAATATACCATATATATATGCATATTTAAGAATTTTCAGGAAATATGTGGTTATTGGTGCTGACACAGGTAGGTAGCCTGAGCTACCTACCAAACGTATAATATTAGTGTTAAAGTTATAGAGTACTTATATGTGTGTTTTGCATTTGTGTTTGTAATAAAATGTCTATAACGTGTTTTACCATAATTCAGTGCATATTTAAATTAATTGAGAGTACTAAATTGTGCTCAGAGTTCATCCAATACCAACAGAAATTCTGCATTAGAGGCCTACAGACTTTTACTTAGCTCCATGGCACATTGAGTGTGTGCGATTCCCTTAGAATGATTACCCTTTAATGGAAATGAATATTAAATATGTTGAAATAACCTATTTGCAAATACTCCTTCGCTGATTAAACTAAAATATTTTCTTTAACATTTGGCAAGTCCATCAGCTTTCTTTTTTGTTGTTATATAAGTTCAACACCAAAATCTGTTTTAGAGTTAGTTACCCTAAATTTGATTTAATACACATCATGCATAAACTTTCATGGGTTGTTCATTTATGTGCTTATTACTTATTCTACCTGTTGTTCTCATTTTTACAAAGTAGTTCATCCCATTCAGGGATTTTCTGTTTTGTACTAAAGCTCTAAGTAGCAGCTGGTTAGGGAGAGTGTGGAGCAAAAACTTCTTCACCCCACATCCTCCCGGTTACCTGAGCAGTTTATTTTGGAGAACTTCTTCTTCAATTCAAAAACCCTATGAAAATTGTGTGTTATTTTCATAATGTGTGCAAATAACTACTCTTCTACTTGGTGATTTTCATACACAAAAAATCCATTATGGATTTTGATGTATTAAATCCATTGTGAATTTTTATGTATAAAATTCACCAATTAGAAGAGTAGTTTTTGCACAGATTATATGATTCCTAAGGAATGAAATACTGAAAATTATTAACCAAAGTTTGGGACAAATTCAGAAGGGAAAAACATCAAAGGCAAAAAAAAAATCACAAGGGAAAAAATCTGGTGCTTCATGGTCATGAATATCGCAAGAGAAAAATAATACTTCAAGGTTTTGTATAAGAACCATTTTCCAAGGGAAAGAGCCTAAAGTACTTATTCCTAAAATTTGATCTCTTTTTTCTCCTGTACCTGGAATCATAGAACAGGAGACCTTGCCTGTATATTCTAAACTTCATTACGTACAAATTGTGTAACACATTTCATCATACTGACTTTTTCCTGTGTTAAATACCTGCCAAGATGCTTCTCACTTCAGGATATTTTCATTCAATTCAGAAACCATTTTCCTGGTCTTTCACATAGCTGGCTTCTCTCATGAGCCAAGATTCACAGTTAGGTCCACTTCCCAGAAAGGCCTTCCCCAAACACATTCTGTTAAATGTCTTAATATACTCCGTGACAGCTAGTATTCATTTTACTCTGAAAAATCATATTCATTTCTTTGCTTTTCTTTAGAGTTCATCTCCAATAGAATGGAGGCAAGCAGGGAAAACATTTCTCTTATTCCTGATGTTGGCAAATGCCTACAGGACATGGTACTGAATGCATTTGTGTTGAATGAATAGATGGATAAATGCAAAGGAGAATAATGTCAAGACAAAGTGTTTGTGAGGAAAGGGTAGGAGCTACAAATTTTGTCAGCAAAGTAAATTAATCCAATTTAGATCAACTTATTTTTATTCAAATATAATATGAATTCGGAATAGAACATAAATTTCTCAGCTGCCCACAATTTTACATACTGAACACTTCTATATAACCAGCATACTGAACACTTCTATATAACCAGCATACAGTTTAGCAGGTAGAATATTACAGGCATCGAAAAGCTTCTATTCATGTCTGTTTTAGTCATTACACTCTCCCAAAGTTAACCACTAGTATTATTTAGCACATATTAGATTAGTTTTAAAATTTATAAAAGTAGAACCATATAGCTTGCATCCTTGGTCTCGGATCTTTTATTCCATATAATATTTTTGGTGATAGTGTTAGTCAGTTTCTCATTGCTATAAAGGAGTACCTGAGGCTGTGTAATTCATAAACGAAACAGGTTTATTTGGCTCACAGTTTTACAGGCTGTACAAAAAGCATAATGCCAGTTTCTGGCCAGGACCTCAGGAAGTTTTCACTCATGGTGGAAGGCAAAGGGGGAGCAGGCATGCCACACGGTGAGAGAGATAGCAAGAGAGACGTCAAGCTTTCTTAAGTGACCAGCTCTCGTGTGGATAACATAAGAACTCACTCTCCCACGGGAGGCCACCAAGCCATTCATGAGAGATCCAGCCCCATGACTGAAACCCCTCACTCTAGTCCCACTTCCAACATCGGGCGTCACATTTCAACACGCGGTTTGGAAGGACAAATAATCTAAACCGTGTTACTTGTCTTCCATATCGTTGTATAATGTAGCGGTAGTTTCATTGCTATTGGTGTCTGGCATCTCCTTGCAAGAATTTAATACACTTTATTATTCATTCTACTGTTGGAAAACATTTGAGAGTTTTTTCCACTTGATGTGGTTACTAGTGGCACAGCTATGAAAAACGTTGTGTATATATATTTTTGTACATGTGTATAAGCATTTCTCTTGAGTATAACTTTAGGAATATACTAACTTGTACATAATACATTCTTACGTTCAATTCTTTAAGTACAAGTTTCCAAAACAGAGGTACTGGTTTATAGTCCAACAAGAGGATATAATGTTGCTGGTGTTTTGGCATCTCTGCCCCACTTGGTGCATTCAGGCTTTTTCTACTTTATCTATTCTGATTAGGAAGTCGTCGTAGATTCAATCACAATTTTCTGACTCAGTAAAATTTAGCACCATATCATATGTGATACAGTTTGGATAACTGTCCCCACTCAGATCCCCATGTTGAATTGTTATCCTTAATGCTGGAGGTGGGGCTTGGTGGGAGGTGTTTGGATCATAGAGGCAGATCCCTCATGGCTTGGTGCCATCTTTGCAATAGTGACGAGTTTTCCTGAGATTTGGTCATTTAAAAGTGTGTAGCACCAACGGGCGTGGTGGTTCACGCCTGTAATCCCAGCACTTTGGGAGGCCGAGGCGGGCGGATCATGAGGTCAGGAGATAGATACCATCCTGGCCAACATGGTGAAACCCTGTCTGTACTAAAAATACAAAAATTAGCTGAGTGTGGTGGCGGGCGCCTGTAGTCCCAGCTACTTGGGAGGTTGAGGCAGGAGAATCGCTAGAACCTGGGAGGCAGAGGTTGCAGTGAGCTGAGATTGCGCCACTGCACTCCAGCCTGGCGACAGAGCAAGACTCCATCTCTAAATAAATAAATAAATACAAACATAAATACATACATACATAAAATAAATAAATTGTATAGCACCTCCGCACCCCATTCCCTCTCTCTATTGCTCCTGCTTTCACCATGTAGTGTGCCTCCTCCTCCACCACCTTCCATGAGTAAAAGCTCCCTAAGTTCTCCCCAGAAGCAGATGCCAACATGATGCCTCCTGTACAGCCTGCCTAACTGTGAGTCAAATACACTTCATTTCTTATAATTTATAAATTACCCCATCTCAGGTATTTCTTTATAGCAATCCCAGAATGGCCTAATAAAAAATGTTTAATTGATAGGTTTACTGAATATTGCAAAATTCTTCTTTGAAAAGTGTCTATTCAAGATTTTTCCACATTTTAAAAATAGGGTTGTCTATCCTTTTCTTATTGATCTGTAGGAGCTCTTTACACATTCTGGATAAAATTTTTCATCATATATAATTATTGCAAACATCTACTTACTGGTATCTTTTGATGAATAGAGTCTTCTTATTTATTGGTTTCTTCATTTATATTCTTATTTATTTATGGATTTTAATGTGAACTACATGCAATAGCAAGTTGGGTGTAACATTTAGAGGATCCTGCTCTAGTTTGGCTAATGACATTTTGCTTAAGCAAACTTGAAGAAATCAACTCTTCAAGGGCTACAAAAAGTTATTTAACTATAAACCTTCCTAGACCATGAGATGGAATAGAAAAATACAGTATTCAGAAGAGCTGACTGTCTGCAAATCCTTTATAATACCCTTCCTAAGAATAAGCATTAGGATTTCAAATCTTCTGAATAGTTTAACAATTGTGATTTTCCAATTGTGAACCCAAATATGACACTGAAATGCAATAGAATATGAAGCTATCAAAGCCACATTTAATGTCTAGTTTTACCAACTGCATCAAAACACCTTATAGCTGCATATTACCGCTATTACTATCATTACTGCTACTGATATTACAGTCATTTCTGTACGGCCAGTTGCACTGTGCATACAAGCTGCTCAATGGATATACTTCATTTTTAAAGCAAAGTCTATGATCAAAATATCTGAATAAAGAAAATGAATAAACAGAATGTAAATCCTCTACATCACTTTTAAACTCTAAGATAGTTTACTTGTACATGTTTATAGACCAGAGGAGATTGTTTTCTCCAGTGAAATTCTATGTATGGTAGTAATTAATTCCAATGGAAAAATCTACTGGTAAATGGCCAAATCATTCTTAATTGAAAATAATGTCAATATTAAATTATTTATATGAAGACCTATGCACCAGAAGAATTACTGACCCTTAAAAGTTCTTAGCTTAAAAGATAAATAGATTCTTTTTGACTGAAGCAAGTTTCTAACAGATGACTAGGAAGGCAGGACAGGGTTTCCCTCATGAAATAAAGGCATTTACAAAGAGCGAGGCAAATCATCAGATCTCTATTAGTTTACTCTTTTATTAGCATTTTTTTAAGTTTGTAACACACTAGGAATTGTTCTGAGTTAGAGTGCAGTACAAAATGAAGTCTCAAAAATAGATGGGGATGTGAGACATGCAAAAGGAGAAAGTGCAATCAATTTGGGCAACAACAGTAATGCATGGGCAAATCCATACTGGGTGAGTTTGTGATTGACTAGATATTACCTCTGTTATCAATCCTGTGTTTGAGAAAACAAAAATATTTCTAGCTTTTACTTGCAGAAGCAATTTTTTTTTTTCAGGAAAAATACATAGCTAAGTAAGGTGGTTAAATTAAATTAGTTACTACTGACTTGTTTGGAAAGAGGCAAACACTGACACTTCCATAAACAATTATTTGTTAATTTTAGAATTACAGTGTTTAGATGAAAAGTGTTGTTGAATGTTAAAATGAGTACAATTAGAGCATTTTTCAGAAATGTCAAAATTCTGAGAATATTTAAAACAAATTTAATTATGAGCTGAGATGGACATACCTAACATAAGGCACACATTACCAGTATCCTTTAATAAGCCAAATAAATACTAATATTAAAGTCATTTTGGAAAATAACACAGCTTGATTATGAAAGCTGATTTACAAGAATTGTAAGAATCCTGAAATATCAATGTCAATTGCAGATTCAAAGCACACTAGCAGGGAGGAGGAAACAACCCGGCTTGTCTCTCTGGAGGGCCTCAACCCTCTCACGTACACCTGCCCAATTTTCCCTTTCTCCTGAAATAAGGTAGCTTCTAGTTTTGAAGTAAGAAAACAAAAATATGCACAGAGCTTTGTTCTTAAAAGAGGCAATTTGGGTTGGGATCTTGTTACAGTTTGACTGTGTCACCAAAAGTTTATGTGTTTAAAACTTAATCCCCAATGCAACAGTTCTGACAAGTGAGATGTTGTAAAGGTGATGAAAATTCTGTTCTTATGAATGGATTGCTGCCACCGTCTCGGAAGTGGGTTCCTGATAAAAGAATGAGTTTGGCCATCTTCCTTTGTTTCTCTGTCTCTTATACTCTTCTGCTTTTCTGCATTTCATCATGGGATGACACAGCATAAAAGTACTTACCAGAGGTGGTCCATCAATCTTGGACTTCCCAGCCTCTAGAACCATGATCCAAATAAATTTATGCTCTTGATAAATTAGCCAGTCTCAGGTATTATCCTACAGCAGCACAAAATGAACTAAGACAGTTCTTCCTACTTTTATATTCCAATATGCATGCAGAGAGAAAAATATCTGCATAACTCTCTTTCACACTCCAACCAGATATGTTCTGTTAAACCATGACTTACAAGTATACTTACCCATTTAGACAGACTGAATATGTCCTGCTAAACATATTTTTGTCAAGATAAAAACTCTCTAGTATCACCCACTTCGCAAATATTATTAGCACTTACAAATAGGTCCATCTTTTGAGGTTGTCATTGCCTACAGAGTCCCCTAGGAAGATGCATGCTACTTTATCTCTCCTAAGTTATAAAAGAAGATGGTCAAAATTTAGTCGGCATGTTGGGGAAAAAAATCTTACTTCATTATGAAGTAATTGCAAATTACAACAATAGTTTTCTAATACCAACTATTAATTCAATCATTTTTGTTTTGTTTTTTATTAGGACCCCATTTCCAGATATCAGTATAATGGTGGAAAACTATTTTACAATTTAGATAAGAATTCTTAAAAATTCTCCTAAGATTTAACCTGGTGATTTTACTCCTAGAATGTTATCAGGGACAATTATCGGTAAATTTGTGACTAACGACAAAATAGTCCAACATGATCTTAACATTAACATGTCAAAAATTAAAGAACGGCTAAGTATATGGTGCTTATGTCTAAAAATGAATTTTTCTACCATTCGAAACATTTTAGAGACTTACTGACCCAAGGGTTTGCTCCTGGCATAACTTGTAGGAAGACCCTTAAAAAGTCTTACAGCTAGGGGGGCGGAGCAAGATGGCCGAATAGGAACAGCTCCAGTCTCCAACTCCCAGC
>NW_016809105.1:0-754 GCF_001698545.2 Rhinopithecus bieti | reverse complement strand
TTTTATTTGTTTTTTATTTTGTTTTTTTTTTTTTATTTATTTATTTATTTATTTATTTATTTATTTTTGAGACAGAGTCTCGCTTTGTCACCAGGCACCCAGGCTGGAGTGCAGTGGCATGATCTTGGTTCACTACAACCTCCGTCTCCTGAGTTGAAGTGATTCTCCTACCTCAGCCTCCTGAGTAGCTGGTATTACAGGCACTTGCCACCACACCCAGCTAATTTTTGTATTTTTAGTAGAGATGGGGTTTCACCATGTTGTCCAGGCTGGTCTTGAACTTGTGATCTCAACTGATCCACCTGCCTCGGCCTCCCAAAGTGCTGGGATTGAAGGGATGAGCCACTGTACCTGTCTGAGGTTTTTAGGCTTTAAATGACTGCTATTATACTATGTATCTTTTTGGCAACTTGCTTTGATCTATGTGTGTTCTTTGACTAGGTAATGTTGACATATGCCATTCCATTTCATTCATTTAAATTGTAGGATAGTATTTGATTAGATGATTTAAAGAAATAAAAGATCTGTCCATTTTTAACTTGATGGACATGTAGTCTTTTTTCTGTTTTTCAGTTAAAAGGTCAGAGTGAACACTGAATACTAGTATAAATATGTGTGAGACTTTCTCTTGGTTGTGGATGTACAAGTAGAGTATTTGGTTGGTAGAATATTTTGCATCTAAATTTTTTTTTTTTTAATTTTATGGCTTTCTTTTTTTTTTTATTATACTTTAAGTTCTAGGGTACATGTGCAT
>NW_016809104.1:0-1717 GCF_001698545.2 Rhinopithecus bieti | reverse complement strand
GACTAAATAAAGACAGTGTTGTGATTCTGCTCAATGAAAAGAGAAGCTTAACAGTGTGTGGAATTCACGAGACACAGAGCAATTTCACAGCAAGCTTCCTTCTGGTTTCTCGCTGAGGTTATTTCTTTTCAGGATATTCTAAAGAGCGTTGCCAAATGTCCTTTCTCAGATTCCCCAGAAACAGTCATTTTAAACTGCTCGATCCAAAGAACGATTTAACTCTCTTAGATGAATACAAACATCACAAAAAGTTGCGCAGAAAGCTTCTCTCCAATTTTCGACGGAAGACATTTCCTTGCTCGACACAGGAATCCGATTGCCACTTAATATCCCTTCACAGAAACCTGAAAGACCGACTTACAAGCTGGGAATTGTAGAGTAAGCTTTATCCCTGTGAAAAGAACGGACATTTCAGAAAGCAGTTCCTTCGAGTGCTTCTTTCTGTTTTTCATTGGACGACATTTCACTTTTTGCCATAGTCTCAATGTGCTGCGAGTATTACTCTTTTGGTTTTACAGGAACAGTGTTCAAACTGTGCCTTATGAGAAGAAAGTGATAACTCCCTGAGTGGAATGCACACATCATCAAGGAGTTTCTCAGAAGTTTTCTCCAGTTTTATCTGAGTACATTTCATATTTCACCATAGGCCCGAATGTGATCCCCAATATCCCTTCACGGATCCATCCACGAGGGAGTTTCCAAGCTGCATAATGTAAAGAAAGGTTCATCTATGTCAGATGAATAAATATAGCAAAAAGAAGATTCACAAAAGCTTCTTTCTAGTTTTTATCTGAAGATATTTCCTTTTTCACCATGGTCCTGAATGTGCTCCCGAAGGTCCCCTTTGTAGATGCGTCCATGAGAGTTTCCAAGCTGTGTAATGTAAAGAAAGCTTTATGTGATATGATTACACATATCACAGAGTAGTTTCCTAGAAAGTTTCTTTCCAGTTTTTGCCTGAGGGTATTTCCCTTTTCACCATCAGCATCAACATGCTTCCAAATATCACTTGGTTCCCAAATGTCCTTCCTCAGATGTCACAAATACAGTGATTTCAAGCTGCTCACTCCAAAGAATGGTTTGGCTCTATGAGATGAATACACACATCGCAAAGCACTTGCTCAGAAATTTTCTCTGCAAATTTCATCGGAAGATGTTTCCTTGCTCACCACAAGCCTCCAGGGGTTACTAAATATCTCTTCACGAATTCTTTAAAGACAGAGTTTGGAAACTGAGCAACATAGAGGAAGCATTAACTCTGTGAAGTGAATGCACATATCAGAGAGCAAATTCTCGGAATGTTTCTTCCTCCATTTTATTTCAGTATATTTCACTATTCGCCATAGTCTTCAATACGCTCTGAAATATCGCTTTTTCCATTTCACAGGAACAGTATTCAAACACTGCATTGTGAGAAAAGAGGTATAACTTCCTGAGTGGAATGCATACATCACAAAGTAGTTTCTCAGAAAGCTTCTATCCAGGTTTTATCTGAAGAAATGTCCTTATTCACTGTACGCTTGAATGTGCTCCTGAATGTCCCTTCATGGATCCGTGCATGACGGAGTTTCAAAACTGCCTATAATAAGAAAACTTTTAACTATGTGAGTTGAATCAATATATCTAACACAAAGCAGTTTGTCAGAAATATTGCCAGTATTTGTCTGAGGATATTTCCTTTTTCACCATAGTCGTCCCTATACTCCCGAATGTCTCT
>NW_016809103.1:0-1160 GCF_001698545.2 Rhinopithecus bieti | reverse complement strand
CCATCGTCTCAGTGACTCGCTTTCTGTGTGCTGAGCAGTAGGATCTGGAACAAACCCCTGTATTTTGGGAACAGGGAGAGCAGCCTCAGCAGGCCTCTGGCCCCGAGTCCAGTCATGACCACCAAGTACCCACACTAGCCCATGGAGGTGAATGTGGACAAGAAGAAAAGGCTCCTGAGGACCCAGCCAGAATTCCTGCAACGTCATGGAGAATCACTGCCACCCGGCCCTTCCCCCCATTGCAGGGCAGCTGCAAGATTCAGCTCATTTGTCTTCTTTCCTGGACATGTTCAAATCTCCTTCAACACAACCTCGTGATCCTGAGATTCCATCAAGATGTGCATTTTTTTACTATATTGTTTTAATTTACTCTGTCAGCTATCTGGGGAAATGCAACCTCATCAGCAGAAATTATTTCCTCCCTGTCGCTTTTAAAATCTGTTATTTCCTACAGCCAGGTACTGAGCCCTTCAGTTGAGGTCTAAACCCTCTGCCCTCTCCCTCCGGGGTCGCCAAGCCAGTGGTTTGTTCCATGCTTCCAGGCAGATTGTGTCAACTCAAAGTCCAACGTGCTTATGAAATACTTTTTGTGTTTTTTTCTTAATTTTGGGAGTTGTTTAAAAATATGTTTTTGTTTCATGGAGGTGACACCCTCTGTCTTTGACTTGTGGGCGCCTTCCTCCTTCAGTCTGCATGTACTGAAGCCAGTGTTTGTTGTACAGCCTCTCAGCCGCAGCCCACAGTGAGGTGCAGGTGCTCAGCCTTTGCCCCAGAGAGCGCCTCCATTCGCCCCTCCATCCATAGCCCCTCGAAACCACTGCCCTGCTCCCGGACACGGTAGCACTGTCTTCTCCAAGGTGCCATGTGGCGGCATCCTTCAGCCTGTGCCCACCGAAACTAGCTTCCTTCCCCGGGCATGTGGCCTGGGAGACCTGGGGCATTTGGGGTGCATGTTTCCACTGCTGGTTGGTGCCCCTATGCAGAAGCATCCGTATTGGTTCACACCTTCTCCTGCTGATGGACATTTTGTTTTCTTCCAGTTATTGGCAATAAACCATGAGGCCTAAACACTTGAGTGCAGGTTTGTGTGTGCACGTTTAAATTTTCTCTTGGGGGAAATTTCAGGAGTGGGGTTGCTGGATCGACATGGTAAGGACGTA
>NW_016809102.1:0-1159 GCF_001698545.2 Rhinopithecus bieti | reverse complement strand
AACGCTGGGCCAGGGCCGCGCCGTTCAATTATCCCGCCCGGGAGGAGGGCGCGGCGGAGGCGGGGCCGCGGGTCGGCTGGTCCTCCCTCCCCGGCGCCCCCTGCCGCGGCCCTCTGGGACCCTCCCTCCCCGCACCCCGGCTGCGAGGGGCGCGCGCCCACGACTGGGGGCGAGGGCCTGGACCCCAGACTTCCCCGCAGGGGGCACAGAGGGGACGCTTTCGGGCCGGATGCCCCAGCCCTATCCCCCAACTCTCCGTGAAACCCGATCCCCTCCTCCCCCCACCCCCTCTCGAGGGGCGGGCTCAGGATCAAAGGTTAGCCCCTCCCGACTCCGCGCGTAGGAGCGGGGAGCGGGGACCTGGGCCTGGAGACCCGGCTGCTGGGGGGACAGGGGTGGGCCCTACCGCCAAGCCCGCACCCTCGGCCCGGAGGCTGCAGGTCGGTGGCTGACCCCAGGCGTGTCCCGGGGTGGGACCTGGCTCTGCCCTCAGAGACAGGGACAGTTGGGCCAGGCCAACAGACAACCAAAATCCCAACGTGTGCCGGGCTCACCCGGGACACCAGAGCCTGAGGGAGAGACCTGGGAAGTCACCGAGGCTGCAGGGGAGGCAGCTTTGGCGCTGGGCCTGCGGGAGCTTCTTGTGGAATTCATGGCTGCGGGGGTTACTGAGGATGAATTAGTCTTTGGAACCACAAGTAGATATATTTTCCAAAGGAGAAAAATAAAATGGTGCAGGTGAAGATGCGGAGGAACGGGATGAGACGCATCGGAATGCCGCCGAGCTCGAAGCGGTGTTCCTGTGAGTTCACGATGGACCCCCTTGAGCCACCAATACCCTTGCCAGCCTTACACTCAGCAGAAACGCACGCAATGTGTGCTCCAAACGACAGAGAGACTCGTAGGAGAACGCCCATAGCCGCGCATTAGTAATTCTTCCAATTGGGAAGCCCAACGTCATCAAGGCAGATGAATATCGTGGAGTATTCGGGGTTAGGAGCACGACAAACTGAACAGGAATGAATGATCCGCACCTCACATAACGGGTAAATCTCACAGACATAAGTCAGAGTAATAGAGTCTGCCACAAAGGAACACTCTCTGCATGATTCAGTTTACATAAAAGGCAAGAACAGGCCGGGCGCGGTGGCTCAAGCCT
>NW_016809101.1:0-1160 GCF_001698545.2 Rhinopithecus bieti | reverse complement strand
GAGTGCATTCCAGTCACAGTGTTATACCTCTATTCTCATACAGCATCAGGGAAACCCTTTTGGAGAAACAGGTTCCAGATTATATTCGGGAGCATGTTGATGCCGATGGTGAAAAGGGAAATAGCCTCAGACAAAAACTGGAAAGAAGCTTTCTAGGAAACTACTCTGTGGTATGTGTAATCATCTCACATAGATAAAGCTTTCTTTACATTACACAGCTTGGAAACTGTCTTGGACGGATCCACGAAGGGACCTTCGTGAGCACATTCTGGACTACGGTGAGAAAGGAAATATCTTCAGATAAAAACTAGAAAGAAGATTTCTGTGAATCTGCTTTTTGTTATGTTTATTCATTCACATTGATCAAGCTTTGTTTACATTACGCAGCTCGGAAACTCCCTTATGGATGGATCCATGAAGGAATATTTGGGATCACATTCGGGCCTATGGTGAAGAGGAAATATAGTCAGATAAAAACTGGAGAGAAACTTTCTGAGAAACTGCTTTGTGATGTGTGCATTCCACTCAGGGAGTTATAACTATCTTCTCATGAGGCACAGTTTGAACACTGTTCTGTAAAATCAAAAGAGTGATATTCGGAGCATTTTGAAGACTATGGCAAAAAGTGAAATGTCGTCCAATAGAAAACAGAACAAAGCACTTGAGGAAACTGTTCTCTAACATGTCCACTCTTTTCACAGGGTTAAGGCTTACTCTACATTTCCCAGTTTGAAAGTTCGTCTTTGAGGGTTCTACAAAGGGATAGTAAGTGGCGGCTGGAGTCCTGTGTGAGGCAAAGAAATATCTTCCATCGAAAATCTGAGAGAAGCTTTCTGGGCAACTCTTTTGTGATGTTTGTATTCATCTCATAGAGTTAAATCATTCTTTGGATTGAGCAGTTTGAAATCACTGTTTCTGTGGAATCTGAGAAAGGACATTTGAAACGCTCTTTAGAATATCCTGAAAAAGAAATAACCTCAGAGAGAAACCAGAAGGAAGCTTTCTGTGAAACTGCTCTCTGTCACAAGAATTCGGCTCACACAGATAAGCTTCTCTTTTCATTGAGCTGTATCATAACACTGTTTTTGTTTAGTCTTCCAAGGGATACTCTGTAGGGTTTTGAGGCTTACGTTGAGAAGGGAAACATCTTCAGATAGAAA
>NW_016809100.1:0-385 GCF_001698545.2 Rhinopithecus bieti | reverse complement strand
CACACATGCACGCACTCACACACGCACGCACACCCACGCACACGCACACACACACATGCACGCACTCACACACACACACACACACGCACACACACACACGCACGCGCTCGCACACGCACGCGCTCACACACACATGCACACACACACGCACACACACACACGCACGCGCTCGCACACGCACGCGCTCACACACACATGCACACACACACGCACACACACACACACTCACACACACGCACACACACACGCACACACTCACACACACCTGCCCACGCTCACACGCACATGCACGCACTCACACACGCACACACTCACACACGCACGCACTGACACACACATGCACACGCTCACACACACGCACGCGCTCACACACACATGCACACAC
>NW_016809099.1:0-757 GCF_001698545.2 Rhinopithecus bieti | reverse complement strand
GGTTCTTTTAGCTATAGATGCTTCCATGAAGGTCTTGGGGCTGCATTGATGTAAGAGTAGGCATTTTTCCCTGCAGCATTGTCTTCTGAGAGAATAAGATTTTTCCACAATATGGAAACAATTCCTAGCTATGGGTTGTTTGACAACTTTGAATAGCCATCATAGAGCCAGTGTTTTATCTTCTAACCAACAGTCCTTCTGATCTTGTTGATTTCTATGAAGCACACCAATGTAATATTGAAGAGATAGACAAGGATGCCGCAGGACTTCAGAGTAAACGTAGAGTTAAGCCAGGGCTGAACCAACAGGGCCGTCTCTCAGATAGCTCAGTCTTCTGAATTTCACAGGGGAGGTAAAAAATCATCTTAGTGCCCTTTTAGTTTTAAATCAGGATACATAGTTCCATGATCCCATATTTTGTCATTAATCTGAGTTATCTGATCATTTTAGCTTTGAGAGAATTACATACAAAGAATAAATTTTATAGCCAGGCGTGGTGGCTCACGCCTGTAATCCCAGCACTTTGGGAGGCTGAGGTGAGTGGATCACCTGAGGTCAGGAGTTCGAGACCAGCCTGGCTAACATGGTGAAACCCCATCTCTAGTAAAAATACAAAATTAGCTGGGCATGGTGGCCCGCACCTGTAGTCCCAGCTACCTGGGAAGAATCACTGGAACTCAGGAGGCGGAGGTTGCAGTGAGCCGAGATCACACCATTTCACTCCAGCCTGGGCAACAGAGTGAGACTCTATCTCAAA
>NW_016809098.1:0-1490 GCF_001698545.2 Rhinopithecus bieti | reverse complement strand
GGGGAAGAGGCCTTGGGAAGATGGGGGATGACTGAACAAGACTTTGTTAGAGCTGTGACCCTCTTCATCCTCTCCTGATCCCCCAGCTGACCCTTGTCCTCAGACCTCTACAAAACTTTGACCAAGTAGTGGTGGAGGAATTCTGGTGGGTCCAAGGTGGCCCTGGGTGGACCAGGGTACCTGGGTTCTGGGGTTGAGGGCAGGAGGCTGGAAGATATGACCTCCGTTAGGCCCCTCAGGCTGCCCAGCCCCCTGAAGTGGGATGATCCTCCCACCAGGCTAGATCCACTGACCACGAGAGTGGGTGCCACCTTCTTCAGGATGGTGCCAGCCTCTGAAGGCTCTCGTGTGGGACTCTGTGTGCCAGGGTCTGCACATCCTGGGGGAGGCAGAGGGCCTCTTGGTAGAGATGGTCATCCCAGACCTCAGTCAGTACCTCCTTCCCTCTCTAGGCCCCCTCCATCTGTCCACCAGCCTCCTCCCTTGGGCTCACTGTCTCTGCATGCCCTGATCTGAAACCTGCCTCCCCTCCTCATGGAGCCCACCCAGATGCTCCTAGTCCCAGCTCTCCGGTCCCACAGCAACTTCTGGGCCCAGATTCTGCCTTCTCAGAAGTCTGGGAGGCAGAGCCCCTGCCTGGCCACAGCCTTCTTGGTCTGCTCTAGGCACTCCTAGCCCTGAAGCTGGTATTTTAAAAAGTGATTTCTGGATATTTAGAAAGTCACCCGCTGTGAGGAGCTGGGAGGGTCCAAGGATAGAGCCCACAAGAGGAGGAAGATTGAAAAGGGGTCAGAGTGGGAATGGGAGCTGCTGAGGGCAAGGCCCACCCCCAACCCTGACCCCCAAACCCAGCCCCAATGCCAGTCAGCCTCAGGCCAGAGGATGTGAGCAACGGGGGCCCTGGCTGCTCTACAGTGGATCAGAGCCACTGGGTGTGGGGAGCCTTCCAGGGGAAGTGTGGGGATGCCGGGGCAAGGTAAGGCAGGCTCCCAGGGCAGAGACTGAGGCTGACCCCTGCAGCCCCCGTACTACAGCAGGGGAACACTGGGATAGGCAACAGTCTTAACCTAGAAAGCCCCAGCAGCTCCTGTGCCCATCAGGACACCGTTGAAGCTTGGTGGTGGTGGAACCCAGGAATGGTCTTTGAACCCACAATCTGGAAGGGGAAGCCAAGGACAGTCCTGGCCCGTAGGCTCCCCTACCTGGAAGCAGTGGGCAGGCCCAGTGAGGGGACCCCAGGAGCACAGACCATGAGCTTACCTGGCCAAATACAGCAGTCAGCACCAAAACATCAAAGAGGGTGGGTAGAAAGGTCATCACATTGGGGTTGACTGCGGCCAACACCAGGTTCCTCTGTACTTCTGGAACACACAGGCCTCTCCTTCCTATCCCTGAAGCGCCCCTGCCCCACCCCAGCACCCCGAAGACCAGCCTAATAGATGCACTTGTCCTGGGTCAGCCCCGCTGTCCAAGCAACTACAATTTCTGAC
>NW_016809097.1:0-759 GCF_001698545.2 Rhinopithecus bieti | reverse complement strand
AGATTTCAAGAAAAGAGTCCTATCAAAGGTATGAATGAAAAGGAATGTGTAACTCTGTGAGTTTCATCCACATGTCAGGATGCAGATTCTCTGAACGCTTCTTTCCAGTTTTTATCTGGGGAGATTTCCTTTTTCACCACACCCCTCGATGAGCTCACACATATCACTTGGCAGGATCCACGACAACATTGTTAGGAAACTAGTGGAAGAAGGGAAGGTGAATCACTGTTTTAGGTGTTCACACAGTAGTAAGCAACTTCTGAGAAAGCTTCTTTCTAGTTATTATCTCAGAATATTTCCGTTTTCACCATAGGCCTCAATGCGCTCCCATATATCCCTTTGCATATTCCACAGAAACACTGTTAGCAAACTACTACAAGAAGGGAAAGGTGAATGTCTTTGTGATGAATTCACAAATCACAAAGCTATTTATCGGAAAGCTGCTCTCTAGATTTTATGTGAGGATATTTCCATTTTCACCCTGGGCCTCCATACTATCCCAAATATCACTTTACAGATTCCACAACAACTGTGTTAGCAAACTGCTCCATGAATACAAAGTTGTAACTCGGTGAGATGAACTCACATGTCACAAAGAAGTTTCTCAGAAAGCTACTTTCTAGTTTTTATTTGAGGATATTTCCTTTGTCTCCGTCAGCTTCATTGCACTGAGAAATATCCCAATGCAGATTTCAAGAAGTGTGTTAGCAAACGGATCAATGAAAAGCAAAGTGTATCTCTGTGAGTTGTATTCACATG
>NW_016809096.1:17285-20078 GCF_001698545.2 Rhinopithecus bieti | reverse complement strand
CCTCAGCCTCCTGAGTAGCTGGGACTACAGGCGCCCGTCACTACGCCCGACTAGTTTTTTGTATTTTTTTTTAGTAGAGATGGGGTTTCACCGTGTTAGCCAGGATGGTCTCGATCTCCTGACCTCGTGATCCGCCCGTCTCGGCCTCCCAAAGTGCTGGGATTACAGGCTTGAGCCACCGTGCCCGTCTCAACCTTTGTCCATTTATAAAATGTGATTGTTTCTTCCAAAGCGAGCAGAAGTGCATTCATAAGAACAGCATCATAACATGACATTTTAATGTATAACATTTTGGATATGCAGTGGGCAAAGTTATGCTCTTGAAATACAGCTATACGTGATTAAAAGTACCTGTTGTCACATGGTCTAACCATAAAGAAGATGAAAGAGTGAATCAGTTCTTATCGACACTTAGTGCATGGACAGGTACTCTGTACATAGCATTCTATAAAATGCTTAGGACAACCCAGTGAGGCAAACATCATTATTACTGCTTAGAGATGGAAAAACTGAACCTCACACAGGTTAAGGAATCTGCCTATAGTCATGCAGCTGGTTAAGAGTAGAGCTGGGATTCAAACTCTGGTCTTCCTTATTCTAGCTCTCTGTGCTGTTTTTACTACATGAGGCAAACTAGTCCTATCTCCTGATGACAGAATGACAGAGGAGATCCTCTACATTTATAGTTTGTTAAAGTGGTTTATCCAACTCTTGGCAGTGAACAGATGTAACCAAGTGTGAAAGGACAGGGTAATCAAGGGACACAGAATGGGCAAAGACTGAGTAGGACATATTCAGAGGTATGTTTTATTGGGCTAATTCATAGCTACTGAATCTTAGATCTGCAGGTAGGTACAACTCAACCTTTTTTGCCTTCCTCAAAAAAGAGGAAGAAAAAAGAGAAAGGTCAGTGTTGAGGAAATATATCACTATGGTATGTAGAGTGGTATCTGTTAATTATTTTGGTGTTGTGTCACTCCTGTCACTATCTTACTAGGTGACAGCAGCAGTGTTTTTATTCAAGATATATGTGTGTAATATTGTTTTCACTGGGAAATAAATCATGGATGCTATGGCCTTATGTCCCCAAGAAAATTTATAAGTTTTTAATGCATTTATCATGCATCCCTACAGATAACTTTCCCCAGGAAAATTCAGCCATCAGTTTTGTCCATGTTGTTAATATATATGACATCCATAATGTTATAGTGTAGAGTCAGAAAGAGTACATATTTAAGCTCTTCCATTTATTATTTAGGTGACCATGATCAATTTACTTAATCTCTCTGAATTTCAACTCCTTCTATCAAATGGATCTAAGACTATTTTATGGGTCTATAATAAAGAGGAAATTAGGAAAATACATGTACAGATTATTTTATATCCTGTTATAGTGTCACATGGCAATTAATAAAAGCTAGTTCCATTGCTGACAATGACAGCACTCCTACAGTAACTTAAGTTCCATTAGTTCTGCACTGCTAATGTCCAGTTTGGCAGGGCAGCTATTATTGTGTATGCATATGTGTATTGTTTTCACATCTAGAATGTTTATCTCTTGAGGATGGGAAGTGTCAGAAACTGTTTTTGTATCTCTAGGGCCTTCTCGTTGCTTTATTTACTAGCATAGTTACTTGTAATGACTATCACAGGAAAGTTATGTAGCACTTTGAACTAATTTTGAAGATAATTATTAAACAATAATAACTATGTTTCTTTTTAGGTATTTTGTTTATAAGTAGTGAAAGCTATAGGTAGGAGTGTTTATTTCATTATGCCATGTGGTTTGATTAATAGCCTTTTTCTGCAGGAGTATTTTATCAAAGATTTTTTTCAAATATGGGACTATTTAAATCACTAAATTTTAAGATTTTAAGGAAATATTTTTAAAACTAGCTAGCAAACATTTACTGAATGCTAATTACTTGTCAGATTCTATTCTAAGTCCTTTGGACATATTAAATAATTTAATCCTTACAAATACTGTATGAGATAGAGCATCATCATGATTCCCATTTTACAGGTAAAGAAACTAAAGCACAGGGAGGTTAAGTAACTTGCCCACGGTCACACAGCTAACATGAATCCAACTCTAGAATCTCCTATTAGTTTCAGCATTATATTGCCTCTTAGTATATGTTGGTGCTAAATTTTTAAATAAAATGAACTTTGGCTACAGCTATCATTATTACTGATTCTTAAATATGATGTATTTATTCTGATCACTGATCTCTTTCACACACCTTGATTAGGATTTTCCATCTGTAATTTGTCCTGCTTCTCTTAGTTAGGAGTCCATATAGTTTTTACTAACTATGTAACTGAAGCCCACAGGAGTCCATTAGCCTTGTGTAAGCATACCATTGGCTTGCAATTAGATACGTGGTTGAAACAAAGCAGTTTTTAATTTTTTTCGAGAGTATCTCTTTTCCTTTGTCTGCCTATGTAGGAATCCATCTACTCTGTTCAGTGTTACTTGAAATTTCTATATCATGCATTAGCAAGTGAACCTCAGCTTTTATAGTCTTGGATACATACTGCTTTAGAAATGTTCTTGTCATACTAATTTAAAAATCAACAGATATGTATTCCTGCCAGGCAAAAAAGGTTTTGAGGATAAATGTAAAGTACTTTCACTACAGCCATTTATTTTTTTTTGTTTTTGCTGTATTTTTATTTTATTTTTTGATAAATAATCATATATAATTATAGGGCACACAGTGATTGTGATGTTTCAGAAATATTAAAAATAGCTAATATCTGATATTTCAAATTCCAATTGTTCATTGTGGG
>NW_016809096.1:11391-14286 GCF_001698545.2 Rhinopithecus bieti | reverse complement strand
TTCTTGTGATAGTTTGCTAAGAATGATGGTTTCCAGCTGCATCCATGTCCCTACAAAGGACGCAAACTCATCCTTTTTTATGGCTGCATAGTATTCCATGGTGTATATGTGCCACATTTTCTTAATCCAAGAATCACTTTTTAACAGATCTATTGTTTTCATTACTGAGGCATTGAATTATAGTATGACTTTGGGCTTTGGTTGAATACTGGCTCTCAAAAACCTGTGTAATAACCGCTAAATTGGAGACACAGAGAGGGTCAGCGATTCCCTGTGTTACTTATCTGTTTTGTATAACAACTATGTTTGGTCATTGTGATTTTCTTTGTAAAACATATCTCCAGGCTAACCAAATGGATTTTAAAAACTGATATTATCAGAAAAAACAAAACAAAACAAAACATGTTTAACTTTGGTGTTTAAGCCTCTACAACTTGGCTCCACCCTTTGTGGCCAAGTTATCTCTTCACTATATGTCCTACATTGGTCTTTTTCATTACTTGCTAGTTGCTTGATGTATTTTTGTAATGACATTTCATTTGGACTTGAATTTTTTGACTATGTCTTACACTTTTCCTAATACTCCCAGTTACTCAACACTTTGTGCAGAGCTAATCATACTAACAAAATTAAATACAAATTTCAATATCTCCCACTTAGATGTAATAGAAATTTATGCCACTAATACTGGTACTACTGATACAAAGGTATTATTAAAACTGTTTCTTTTCTTTTCTTCTCTCCCTCACCTGTCCCAGTTGAAGCCTTACCTAATATGTTAACAGTGCATTAGAAAAAGTTCTTCTGTGGATAAAATTTTAGCCATGTTTTCAAAACAAAATAACTTTCTTAAGTTCCACTGACTTTGATCTCTTCTTCTACAGTCAGACATAACATTGTAGTTGCAGTCATGCTTGGCCTGCTTGTTATGGTGATTAAATCGGATCTGTGTTACTGTTTATCAAGCATATGACATTAAAGGATCAGCTGAAAGGGGCTAATGGGATGATCCATTCTGTTTGATAGTGTTTATTATCCACATCAAGAAACAATCACATTCTACATGCGCACAATGGAGTACTATTCAGCCATAAAAATAATGTAATCCTGTTATTTACAACAACATAGATGGAACTGGTGGTCATTATGTTAAGAGAAATAAGCCAGGCACAGAAAGACAAACACAGCATGTTCACACTCATCTGTGGGAGCTAAAAGTTAAAGCAATTAAACTCATGGAGACAGAGAGTAGAATGATGGTTACCAGAGGCTGGGTAGGATAGTGGGGGGCTGTGGAGGAGATGGGGATGTTTAATGGGTAAAAAAAAATAGAATGAATAAGATCTAGTATTTGATAGCATGACAGGGTGACTGTGGTTGATAATAATTTAAGTGTACATTTTAAAATGACAAAGAATATAACTGGATTGTTTGAAACACAAAGGATAAATGCTTGAACTGATGGACACCCCATTTACCCTGATGCAATTATTAAACATTATATGCCTACATCAAAATATCTCATGTACCCCATAAATATACACACCTACTATGTACCCACAAAAATTAAAAATTAAAAAAGGAAACAACCACATTGACCTATGGGCTATGTTTAATCATAAATAATGCATCCTATATATGCTGGCTATGAATATTATTGATTCTATTATTACTTATATACAAGTGAATTAAAATAACTTTTTCAAACATATACAATTTTTTATTATTTATTTATTTATTTATTTATTTTTTGCTTTAAGTTCTGGGTTACATGTGCAGAGTGTGCAGGTTTGTTATATAAGTATACATGTTCCATGGTGATTTGCTGCACATATCAATCCATCATGTAGGTTTTAAGCCCCACATGCTTAAAAGGTATTTGTCCTAATGCTCTCCCTCCTCTTACCCCACACCCCCAATAATGGCCCCAGTGTGTGGTGTTCCCCTCCCTGTGTCCATGTGTTCTAATTGTTCAACTGCCACTTATGAGTGAGAACATGCGGTCTTTGGTTTTCTGTTCCTATGTTAGTTTGCTGAGGATGATGGCTTCCAGTTTTATTCATGTCCCTGCAAAGGACACGAGCTCATTATTTTTTATGGCTGCATAGTATTCCATGGTGTATATGTACCACATTTTCTGTATCCAGTCTATCATTGATGGGCATTTGGGTTGGTTTCATGTCTTTGCTATTGTAAATAGTGCTGCAATAAACACACATGTACATGTGTCTTTATACTAGAATGATTTATATTCCTTTGGGTATATAGCCAGTAATGGGATTTCTGGGTCAAATGGTATTTCTGGTTCTAGATCCTTGAGGAATCACCACACTGTCTTCCACAATGGTTGAACTAATTTACACTCCCACTAACAGTACAAAAGCGTTCTTATTTTCATAGTCTCGCCAACATCTGTTGTTTCCTGACTTTTAATGATCACCTTTCTGACTGGATGAGATGATATCTCATTGGGGTTTTGATTTGCATTTCTCTAATGATCAGTGATGATGAGCTTTCTTCATATGTTTGTTGGCTGCATAAATGTCTTCTTTTGAGAAGTGTCTGTTCATATCCTTCACCCACTTTTTGATGGGTTTTTTTTTTTTTCTTGTAAACTTGTTTAAGTTTCTTATAGATTCTGGATATTAGACCTTTGTCCGATGGGTAGATGGCAAAAGTTTTCTCCCATTCTGTAGATTGCTTGTTCACTCTGATGCTAGTTTCTTTTGCTGTGCAGAAGCTCTTTAGTTTAATTAGATCCCTTTTGTCAATTTTGGCTTTTGTTGTCATTGCTTTTGGTGTTTTAGTTATGAAGTCTTTGCCCATACCTATGTCCTGAATGGTATTGCCTAGGTTTTCTTCTAGGGTTTTTATGGTTTTGGGTTTTGCATTTAA
>NW_016809096.1:0-8600 GCF_001698545.2 Rhinopithecus bieti | reverse complement strand
TGAGACAGAGTTGCTCTTGTTGCCCAGGCTGGAGTGCAATGGTGCAATCTTGGCTTGCCGAAACCTCCGCCTCCCGGGTTCAAGTGATTCTCCTCCCTTAGCTTCCCAAGTAGCTGGGATTACATGCACATGCCACCACGCCCAGCTAATTTTTTTTTTTTTTGTATTTTCGGTAGAGATAGGGTTTCTCCGTGTTGGTCAGGCTGGTCTCGAACTCCTGACCTCAGGTGATCCGCCCGCCTCGGCCTCCCAAAGTGCTGGGATTACAGGCGTGAGCCACCATGCCCAGCCTAAAGTCTCCCACTATTATTGTGTGGGAGTCTAAGTTTCTTTGTAGGTCTCTAAGAACTTGTTTTATGAATCTGGGTGCTCCAGTATTGAGTGCATATATATTTAGGATAGTTAGCTCTTTTTGTTGCATTGATCCCTTTACAATTATGGAATGCTTTTCTTTGTCTTTTGTGGTCTTTGTTGGTTTAAAATATGTTTTATCAGAGACTGCGATTGCAACCCCTGCTTCTTTTTGCTTTACATTTGCTTGGTAAATATTCCCCTACCTCTTTATTTTGAGCCTATGTGTGTCTTTGCATGTGAAATGTGTCTCCTGTATATAGAACACTGATGGGTCTTGAATCTTCATATAATTTGCCAGTCTGTGTCTTTTAATTGGGGCTTTTAGCCCATTCACACTTAAGGTTAATATGTTATGTGTGAATTTGATCCTGTCATCATGATGCTAGCTGGTTATTTTGCACATTAGTTGATGCAGTTTCTTCAGTGTCATTGGTCTTTATATTTTGGTGTGTTTTTGCAGTGGCTGTTATTGGTTTTTCCTTTCCATATTTAGTGCTTCCTTCAGGAGCTCTTGCAAGGCAGGCCTGGTGGTGACAAAATCCCTCAGCATTTGCTTATCTGTAAAGATTTTATTTCTCCTTCCCTTATGAAGCTTAGTTTGGCTGGATGTGAAATTCTGGATTGAAAATTCTGTTATTTAAGAATGTTGAATATTGTCCCCCACTTTCTTCTGGCTTGTAGGGTTTCTGCTGAGAGATCCACTGTTAGTCTGATGGACTTGCCATTGTAGGTGACCTGACCTTTCTCTCTGGCTGCCTTAATATTTTTTCCTTCATTTCAAACTTGGAGAATCTAATGATTATGTGTCTTGGGGTTGATCTTCTCATGGGTATCTTGGTGGTGTTCTCTGTATTTCGTGAGTTTGAATGTTGGCCTGTCTTGCTGGTTGGGGAAGGTCTCCTGGATAATATCCTGAAGCATGTTTTCCACCTTGCTTCCATTCTGCCCCTCAATTTCAGCTATATCTGTCAATCGCAGATTTGGTCTTTTCACATAGTCCCATATTTGTTGGAGGCTTTGTTCATTCCTTTTCATTTTTTTTCTTTAATCTTGTCTACATGCCTTATTTCAGCAAGGTGGTCTTCAATCTCATATCTTTTCTTCCGCTTGATCGATTTGGCTATTGATACTTGTGTATGCTTCACGAATTTCTCATGCTGTGTTTTTCAGCTTCATCGGGTCATTTATGTTCCTCTCTAAACTGGTTATTCTATTTAGTAGTTCCTGTCACTTTTTATGAAGGTTCTTAGCTTCCCTGCATTGGGTTAGAAGATGCTCCTTTAGCTCAGAGGAGTTTATTATTACCTACCTTCTGAAGCCTACTTCTGTCAATTCATCAATCTCATTCTTCTTCCAGTTTTGAACTCTTGCTTGAGAGGTGTTGCAATCATTTGGAGGAAAAGCAGCATTCTAGCTTTTGGAATTTTCAGCATTTTTGTGCTGTTTTCCCCTCATCTTTGTGGATTTATGTACATTTGATCTTCGAGGCTGATGACCTTTGGATGTGTTATTTGTGGGAGGGTCTTTTCTTTTGATGTTGTTGTTGTTGTCATTGCTTTCTGTTTGTTTCTCCTCTAACAGTCAGGCCCCTCTTCTATAGGTCTATTGCAGTGCTGGAGGTCCATTCCAGTCCCTTTTCACCTGGATATCACCAGTGGAGGCTGTAGAACAGCAAAGATTGCTTCCTGCTCCTTCCCCTGGAAGCTCCCTCCCAGAGAGGCACCGGTCTGATGCCAGCTGGAGCTCTCCTGTATGAGGTGTCTGTCCACTCCTGTTGGGAGATCTCTCCCAGTCAGGAGGCATGGGGGTCAGGTACATGCTCGAGGAGGCAGTCTGACCCTTAGCAGAGCTGTTGCACTGTGCTGGTAGAATCTACTTGTCAGGATCAGCTGCTCTCTTCAATGCTGGCAGGCAGAAACAATTAAATCCACTGAAGCTGCCACTGCAGTCGGCCTTCCCCCTAGGTGCTCTGTCCCAGAAAGATGAGAGTTTTATCTGTAAGCACCTGACTGGGGCTGCTGCATTTCCTGTAGAGATGCCCTGCCCAGTGAGGAGGAATCTAGAGAAGCAGTCCAGCCACAGCTGCTTTGCTGTGCTGTGGTGAAGTCTGCCCAGTTCAAACTTCCCAGTCTCCTTAGCACTGTCAGGGGAAAACCACTTACTACAGCCTTGTAATGGCGGATGCCCTTCCCCCCACAAAACGCAATCATCCCAGGTCGACTCCAGACTGCTGCACTGGCAGTGAGAATTTCAAACCAATGGTTCTTAGTTTGCTGGGCTCTGTGGGACTGGTACCCACTAAGCAAGACTGCTTGGCTCCCTGACTTCAGCCCCCTTTCCAGGGGAGTGGATGGGTCTCCTGTCTCGCTGGAGTTCCAGGTGCCACTGGAATATGAAAAAACTCCTGTGGCTACCTTGGTGCCTGCTCAAACAGCCACCCAGTTTTGTGCTTGAAACCCAGAGCCCTGGTTGTATACACTCACAAGGGACTCTCCTGATCTGCAGATTGCAAAAATCAGTGGGAAAAGCATAGTACCCGGGGCTGGCAGCACAGTCCCTCACTGTTTCCCTTGCCTGACGGAGGTAGGTACCCCAGCTCCTTGTGCTTCCTCGGTGAAGTGACACCCCATCCTGCTTCTGCTTGCTCTCCATGGGTTGCACCCACTGCCTAACCAGTCCCATTGAGATGAACTGAGTACCTCAGTTGGAAATGTAGAAATTACCCATCTTCTGTGTTGGTTTTGCTGGGAGCTGCAGACCAGCGCTGTTTCTACTCAGCCATCTTGGCTCCTCCTTCCAAACATATACAATTCGTAAACATACTTATGAGTTATAGCTCCTTCTGATCTTGGTCTTTCTGAGAGAATGTGTGAGATTTAATTTCTCTGTTTAGATTGCTTAAGCTATAATCTGGCTTTGACCGTGTGGAACTGAGCAACATTTCTGTATAGCTTTTATTCCCACTATAAATGTTTTGAGACTTTTAATTTGTGATGATCTGGTCTTTACAAAATTTCTGTAAGTGCCCAGGTGTTGTTGTTGTTTTAATGATTAAGATCAAGTGATTGGCAATCTTTTATGATCCTTCCTATTTCTTCTTAATTCCTTTCTTTTCTGGAAATTAAACCAACATGTTCACTTTTCTGTCCTTCTTTAAACATTAAAAATAGGATAATTGCACCAAGTGGTATAGATCAATGTTCATAGTACCAAGCAGCAACCTAGGATAATCAATTAGGTCAACCTTTTCCAAGTGAGTACCATGGGCCATTAGTTCTGAGGGAGGCTGGGTAATAGGTGCTGCATCGAAAAAGAGGAAGTAGCTATGATTAAATGATTTTTGAAAACTGATATTTTAATGCATTTTTCTCGGAGCCTTTAATATACTAATGTTTCATGTGAATTTCCAGGAAAGAAATACACTAGGCAGTATTTACAGGGTTATCCAAATTTTGCTTCCCTGGACCACACTGGAAGAAGAAGGATTGTCTTGGGCCACACATATAAGACACTAATAGGAACAATAGCTCATGAGCTAAAACAAACAAACAAAAAAGAGAAAACAAAAAACACAAAAACATCTCATAATGTTTTAAGAAAGTTTATGAATTTGTGATGAGTTTCATTCAAAGCCATCTTGGGCCACATGCGGTCCACTGGTCGCAAGTTGGACAAGCTTGATTTAAAACTTTTTTCAAATGAAATGTCTCAAAGAACTAGGGACAGAGCACATTTTGTGAAATGCCACATTAGATGAATCCTGCACCAGGTGTGTGGAGACATGTGTCCTGATCCCGCTTCTGCCACAGAGTAGTTCTGTGACTTTGGAGAAGTTGTCTTTATGTCTTTTGCATTTCCTATTTGTAAAAAATTATGAAGTTGAATTAGAACAGAGCTAGGGGTAGGGGATCACTTCTCCGAAAAAACTCTGAGACTTTTCCAGCCCTCCCAACAAAGTTTTAGCATAATCTTTTAATCTCTTCGAACTTTAAAGCTACTGTTGCTTTGGGAGCACAGAGTGTCCCTTATCTGTGTTGAGATGGAGAGTAGAAGTTGAGAACCACTGGGCTGAGATCCTCTTTGAGCTCACTTCCATCTCACACATACCATGTGTATTAACAGATAGCCAGTCAACCCCAAAGTTTGTTTTGGCTGCCTAAAAAATGTTAATGTTTTTATTGATNGCAAGTTGGACAAGCTTGATTTAAAACTTTTTTCAAATGAAATGTCTCAAAGAACTAGGGACAGAGCACATTTTGTGAAATGCCACATTAGATGAATCCTGCACCAGGTGTGTGGAGACATGTGTCCTGATCCCGCTTCTGCCACAGAGTAGTTCTGTGACTTTGGAGAAGTTGTCTTTATGTCTTTTGCATTTCCTATTTGTAAAAAATTATGAAGTTGAATTAGAACAGAGCTAGGGGTAGGGGATCACTTCTCCGAAAAAACTCTGAGACTTTTCCAGCCCTCCCAACAAAGTTTTAGCATAATCTTTTAATCTCTTCGAACTTTAAAGCTACTGTTGCTTTGGGAGCACAGAGTGTCCCTTATCTGTGTTGAGATGGAGAGTAGAAGTTGAGAACCACTGGGCTGAGATCCTCTTTGAGCTCACTTCCATCTCACACATACCATGTGTATTAACAGATAGCCAGTCAACCCCAAAGTTTGTTTTGGCTGCCTAAAAAATGTTAATGTTTTTATTGATGTAATATTTCCTGATAACAGTTTGTCAAAAATATTCTGTTACTTAGAAGCAGTTATAACCATTCCCTTTCATCTGTTTCAGGAATACTTATGTCATCAGTGGTATCAAACTAAATAACAGAGAGAGAGAATCTCTAAGAAAAAATGTTTATTTGGGAATAGAAATTGCAGTGGGAATACAAGTGCCATAGTAAACTATTCAGGAAGGAAAAGAAGATAAAGATTTTTAAAGAAAAAATGAGGAGGATTACATAAATATTTTGAGATAATTATCTTGGCTCCAAGGATCAATAACAAGGGTGGCACAAAGTGTGAAGCTGGACAAGCAGCTTCTGGGCAGATTTTCTCATGGAAGATTGAAATGGTCTTTGTGTAAGGTTGTGGCTTTTGTAGTCTTTTGTGATAATTCTTGTTATTGGGGATTTATGTGTGAGAACCCTCCCTTCATGGCCTTTCTTGACTCTATTTGTCATGGTTTTTAGCACAAAGGACTCCATTTTGATTATGATGATTTTCACATTTTTCCCTTTTGATCAAGAGTTTTTCTGAAAGTTACTGATTGATTATCCTATAGTTAGGTTTTCATTGTCCCTCCATGCCAAGATGGATCTGTCCTGATTTCTTCTAGTCTGGTCTGGTTTCATGTGTGAAGAAAGTGATTGATGACTAAGAGTCAATGTCAAAAACTCTCTTTTAGCCATATTTGAGCAAAAAGGGAGACTGGGGTGAGTTGCTCTTGAGCTAAATCTACCTAGAGTCCATTATTAAGTTCAAATTTGTCTGTTTTGTAGGTATTTGTTATTATCTCAAAGTATTAGGCCGATATCATTTTGTTAGGAGTTATACTTTTGTAGAAATGTAACAACTTGCTAGCTGGTACAAGGTTTAAAAAGGAAACTATGAAGTAAAATTAATAGTAATATAATAATCTTAGTTTGTAGGATAGTTTTGAGTCATAAACCTAGGCTTAAAGGCAACAGCAATAGAATAAATTAAATGACCATGAAGAATCAAGTAAGGCTTGTAAACATGTGCCCTGTTTCTAAATTTTGTGTATATAGGTGTTAACTTTTCCAGAGGAATTTATCTAGGTGTGGCATGTAGTATTAGTAATAGTAGAGAGTTTTTAATGTAACCAATATTTAATATAATTTTATCATCTAATATCCCATTACTGGGTCAAATTAAAGCAGAGAATAACCGTTGTATTAGGGATGTTGTCAAAGTCACCCACTAGGTGGACTAAAAGATCTCCTAAGTCTGGTTTTGTCAAGCTACCAGTAGAAGTTACTGATTGTAAAATTTTATTTACACCATTATCTTGCCAAGTGATAATTACACCAATGTTCTGGAATAAGAGGTATAAGAGTCTTATTGTGATATGGAATCTTGTTTTGATATCTTGGGAAAGATCTACAGCATGAAGTCAACTTTTTGTCCTGGTTTGTAGTTTCAATGTCTTTGGTTATGATATTGGGTCATTTGGTAAACTTTTTATGTAACTCTTACATCAATCATGAGACATGTCTCTTAAAAATTGTCTAACTTTATGTTATAGGGCTTTGGGAACAGAGTAGTTTCCATTTTTAGTGGTTTTATGAAAGAAAGTTGGATTGGAGGAATCCAGAGGCATTTAGGATCTAGTATAGTCTATAGGTAGATAACAAGAACTTGAAAACAATGTACAGGGCTACAATCTAGTAACAGGCATATTATAGCTTCTCTTTAGAAATATAACATTTTTTTTACATTGATCACATAGGAATCTTATTTTCAAAAACCTCTTGAAGCTTAGAAGCCAAGCCAAGGTAGACTTTAGTTTTTTACCTACAATCTTAATGATTTGGGGACTGTCAGGAAGTGATCATTTTTATTTACTCACTGTAAGGCTGGGAACCCTGTAAGCCAGGCTTTATGTATATTGTAAAATATGATATTTTACTCAAAG
This sequence comes from Rhinopithecus bieti, assembly GCF_001698545.2. Taxonomy (NCBI): domain Eukaryota; kingdom Metazoa; phylum Chordata; class Mammalia; order Primates; family Cercopithecidae; genus Rhinopithecus; species Rhinopithecus bieti. The sequence continues at coordinate 1,594 of NW_016809096.1, read as the reverse complement.
CCCTGGTAATTTAACCAATGTTTTTGACTGTAGCCTGTTATAAAGAGAACAGATTCTTATTGAACTTATGTAAATAGCTATGTAGCTATAAAAATAATAATATTTATGTAGAGTTAAAAAATTTTGGAGGAATTAAGTAGGGAGTAAAAGCAAATGTTTTTACCTTTATAACAATTTGGTAAAGTATACATTTGTAAATAAACTATAGATAACTTAAAAGACAAATTTTTAAAACCTGAAAAACAAAACAAGACCAAACAATGTGGTGTTTTGTTTTGTTTTGTTTTTGAAACAGGATCTTGCTCTGTCATCAAGGCTGGAATGCAGTGGCGCCATCTCGGCTCACTGCAGCCTCAACTTCCAGAGCTCAAGCGGTTCTCGCACCTCAGCCCAGGTAGCCAAGATTACACACGTGTGCCACCACACCAGCTAATTTTTGTATTTTTTTGTAGAGATGGGGTTTTGCCATGTTGCCCAGTCTGGTCTTAAACTCCTGAGCTCAAGTCATCTGTCCACCTTAAGACTCCCAAAGTGCTGAGATTACAGGAATGAGTCACTGCACCTGGCCGAAACAATGTTTTAAATAGAAGTCATAAAAACATTATTTTATTAGTTACTTAATCTCATATAACTAATTTTGTTGTTTTTTATCTTGATTCATAGTTTTATGAATTTATCAGTTTTTATTTTATGTATCCTTTTAAGTTTTGTGGATACATAGTAGGTGTATATATTTATAGGGTATGTTAAATGTTTTGATAGAGGCATGCAATGTATAGTAAGCATATCATGGAGAATGGGGTACCTATCTCCTCAAGCATTTAACCTTTGTGTTTCAAATGATCCAATTATAATGTTATAATTATTTTAAAATGTAAAAATTAAGTTATTGTTAACTATAGTCACTCTGTTGTGCTAGCATATAGTAGGTCTTGCATATACTTTATATTTTTTTTGTACCTGTTAACTGTCCCCACCTCCCTTCATGCCCCCACTACCCTTCCCAGCCTCTGGAAACCATCCTTCTACCCTCTATGCCATGAGTTCAATTTTTCTCATTTTTAGCTCCCACAAATAAGTGAGAACATGCTAAGCTTGTCTTTCTGTGACTGGCTTATTTCACTTACATAATGATCTCCAGTTCTATCCATGTTGTTGCAAATAACAGGATCTCATTTTTTTTAATGGCTGAATAGTACTTCATTGTGTATGTGTACCACATTTTCTTTATTCATTCATCTGTTGATGGACACTTTGATTGCTTTCAAATCTTAGCTATTATAAACAGCACTGCAACAAACATGGGAGTGCAGATATATTTTCCATATAGTGATTTCTTTTCTTTTGGGTAGATACCTAGTAGTGGGATTTCTGGATCATATGGTAGCTCAATTTTTAGTGCTTTAAGGAGGCTTCAAACTGTTCTCCATACAGGTTGTACTAATTTACATTCCCACGAACAACGTTCGAAGGTTCCCTTTCCTCCACATCCTCACTGGCATTTGTTATTGCCTGTTTTTGGTTATAAGACAAATTTATCCATTTTTAATTACAGTTCAGAAAAAATTTTATTTAGTCCATTGATCTTAAAGTT
>NW_016809095.1:0-249 GCF_001698545.2 Rhinopithecus bieti | reverse complement strand
TATATTCTTCACCATCATCACCATCACTACAGTCTTCACCACCATCAGCATCACTATACTCTTCACCATCCTCACCATCACTACAGTCCTCACCATCCTCACCATCACTACAGTCCTCACCATCATCACCATCACTACAGTCCTCACCATCACCATCACTACAGTCTTCACCATCGTCACCATCACTACAATCTTCACCATCATTACATTCTTCACCATCACTATCACTTCAGTCTTCACCACCATCAG
>NW_016809094.1:0-1415 GCF_001698545.2 Rhinopithecus bieti | reverse complement strand
TTTTTTTTTTTTTTTTTTTTTTTTTTTGAGACGGAGTCTCTCTCTGTTGCCCAGGCTGGAGTGCAGTGGCGCGATCTCGGCTCACTGCAAGCTCCGCCTCCCGGGTTCACGCCATTCTCCCTCCTCAGCCTCCCGACTAGCTGGGTCTACAGGTGCCCGCCACGATACCTGGCTAATTTTTTGTATTTTAATAAAGACAGGGTTTCACCATGTTGGCCAGGATGGTCTCAATCTCCTGACCTCGTGATCCTCCGCCTCAACCTCCCAAAGTGCTGGGATTACAGGTGTGAGAAACCGCGCCCGGCCCTCACCTTTTTCTTAGTCTGTTCAGGTTGCTATAACAAAATGCCACAGACTGGATGGCTTATACCACAGAAATTTATTTCTCACAGTTCTGGAGTCCAAGAAGTCCAAGATCAAGGCGCCAGCAGATTTGATATCTGGTGAGGACCCATTCCTCATAGACAAGGTGTCTTCTCCCTGTGTTCTCATGTGGCAGAAGGGGCCAGGGAGCTTTCTTGGACCTCTTTTATAAGGGCATTAGTCCCATTCATCAGGACTCTATCCTTATTCATTTCAACTTATGAATTTGGGGGAAAGACACAAAGACTCAGATCATCATAACCTTCAATTGGTTACTGGCTACTCACCATTTATATTTAACTTACAGTTATTCACTCTAGAAAACCTCCCCAGTATGTCTAAACCTGAGTTAGTGCTAGCCCTGAACACTCATAAGCATCATGTTCTTACTACTCTTATAATGCTTCTTATATTTTGTTTTATTTTTCCATTTACTCACTTGTGTCTCATGACAAGCAAAGGCTTGTCATGTTCACCACAGTTCTCTGGATACCTAACAGTCAATATTGATTTAGTGAATGCATTTACACATGGATGAATGAGTGCATAAACTCCTGTAGTGTTCAGAGGAAAAGAATAAGAGAGAAAATGAGTGAGAGAAGAGAAAAGATAAAAAGGAAAAAGAATGAAGATTCAAAGTGATCGTTTAGATCCAAAGAGCTCATTAATGTAGTTCAAGGGAAGATCAGATCAAATCAGAAGCAGTCATCAAGGAGTAACAAAACAAAACTATCTTGAAGGAAAGAAACATTTAAATCCATAAAGCAAAAGTATTGTTCCAACTATGTCATTTCTTGCATTAAAAAAAACTCACTAAATCATCATAGATTTTCTTTTAACATGACATTAAATTCTACTTTCTGATTCTTCTTAGAAAATTAACCTTATATTTACCAATGAAATTACACTACCAATTTTACCAATTACATTATATTCCCTCATGCATTATATATGGTGTGAACTGCTCTGTAAACTCCAAACACAAAAATAGTTGTTTCACCCTATCTTTTAATAATTGTTCCGACTTTATTCTTAGCAGAAAGCAAAGCTCT
>NW_016809093.1:157703-179659 GCF_001698545.2 Rhinopithecus bieti | reverse complement strand
TGACTATGTTCCTAGGCAATTATCTTTTTTTGCAATGAATTTCCCAGGTATTCTTTGAACTTCTTGTATTTGTCCAGATCTCTAGCAAGGCTGGGGAAGTTTTCTTTGATTATTCCCTCAAATATGTTTTCCGAACTTTTAGATTTCTCTTCTTCCTCAGGAACACTAATTATTCTTAGGTTTAGACATTTAATACAGTCCCAAACTTCTTGGATGCTTTATTCATTTTTTTAAAATTCTTTTTTCTTTGTCTTTGATGGATTGGGTTAATTTGAAAGCCTTGTCTTTGAGCTCTGAAGTTCTTTCTTCTGCTTGTTTGATTCTATTGCTGAGACTTTCCAGCGCATTTTGCATTTCTCTATGTGTGCCCCTGATTTCCCGAAATTGCAATCGTTTTTTTATTTATGCTGTTTCACTGAATTTTCCTTTTATATCCTATATCGTGTTTTTGATTCATTTAAGTTGGACTTCATCTTTCTCTGCTGCCTCTTTTATTAGCTTAATAATTAACCTTCTGAATTCTTTTTCTGGCTATTCCAAGATTTCATCTTGGGTTGGATCCATTGCTGGTGAGCTGGTGCAATCTTTTGGGGGTATTAAAGAAACTTGTTTTGTAATATTATCAGAAATTTTTTTCTCGTTCTTTCTCATTTGGGCAGACTATGTCAGAGGGAAGATCCAGAATTCAAGAGCTGCTGTTCAGATTCTTTTATCCCATGGGGTGCTCCCTTGATGTGGTGTTCTCCCCCTTCCCCTATAAATGGGGCTTCCTGAGAGCCAAACTGTCACGATTGTTTTTGCTCTTCTGGGTCTAGCCACCCAGTGGAGCTACTGGGCTCTGGGCTGGTCCTGGGGAGTGTTTGCAAAGAGTCCTGTGATGTGATCCATCTTCAGGTTTTGCAGCCAGTGGAGGTAGCAGGGGAGTGAAGTGGACTCTGTAAGGGTCCTTGGTTGTATTTTGGTTTAGTGCGCTGGTTTTGTGTTGGTTGGCCTCCAGCTAGGAGGTGGTGCTTTCAAGAGTGCATCAGCTGTGTCCTGTAGAGAGGATGCCAACTTTCCCTAGGGACAGCTGGTTAAGTATTCAGATTTCTCAGGTGGTGGGCAGGGCCACAGAACTCCCAAGAGATTATGACCTTGGTCTTTGGCTACCAGGGTGGGTAGAGAAAGACCACCAGGTGGAGGCAGGGATAGGCGTGGCTGAGCTCAGCCTCTCCTTGGGTGAGGCTTGCTGTGGCTGCTGTGGGGGATGGGGGTGTGGTGTCTGGTCCAATGGAGTTATATTCCCAGGGGGATTATGGCTGCTTCTGCTGAATCATACAGTTCACCAGCAAGTGGGGGGAAAGTCAGCAGTCATGGGCCTCAGCCTGCTCCCACGCAGCCTGCAGTCCTAAAGGCCAGTGTCACTCCCACTGTGCCCTGCAACAGCAATAAGTCTATTTCAGGGCAACCAGTGAGTAGGGCTGAGAACTTGTCCCAGACCACCAGCTTCCCCGCTGACAAAGCAAGCAGACTCAGTTTTTCGGCACCTCAGAGGGCCTGCAGCAGTGATCCAGTTTCTTCAAAGGGTCTGTGAATTCTCTCAGCTATCCTGGTATGTTCCTGCAGTATTTCTTGGAGCAAAGGTTTACAGTTTGAGTCTCCACATGCTGCTCTGTCCACCTGAGCAGGAGCTTCAAGCTAGTCCTGCCTCCTATCTGCCATCTTGCCCCCGTGCATTTATCTGAAATCAAAATACTTCTAATAAAAGTATTATACTCTTAATATTCCAGTATGAAAGTTCCTTTCTGCCCACATTAGAAATAATGTGAATCTTTACTAATCTGATAGGCAAAAAAATCATCTCTCATCATTGTTTCAATATAACTCATTTTTGCGCTCTTCTGAAATTTCATCCTGTGGATGTGACATAATCAATTTTCACAACCCCATGTTATTCAGAGCGTTCCAATATTCCGTATTATCTACACGATGTGGATGGCATCTTTTCAGAGTCTGTGTACTGGTAGTGGGTGTAATCCAGGGCACAGTTCCCTTGGCTATTTGCTCTGGTGAGCTGAATGGGTCCCCTTGGAATCCAACAACTATGTTGAGAGAATTGTAATATTGTGATAACAGAACCTGGTTGATGTAGGAGTGTGTGTGTGTGTGTGTGAGAGAGAGACAGAGAGTGTATGTGTGTGCTGACAACCACATTTCCCTTTACTTCCTTCTGGCTTCTTTGTGTCTTTGCATCTCATTTGGTTTCCCTTTCTAAATTCAAGCCCAAAAGTGAAAAAAGGGAAATATGAGGATGGCAGTACTTGTAACCAGATCTTTATCAACATTCTTCACTAAGTCCTGAAGATAAACATATAAAAGGAAATGCTAGCACAAAGGGTGTGAGCCTATGTAGGCCTTGATAAGTATTGCTCTACAGACACTCATAAAGTAGTGCCATTTAGACTCCCCAAGTACAGGGAGGTGAGAAAGGCTATAGAGGAATGAAGAAAGTACTGACACTGACAAGGTACTGCAGAGGAAAGGCCCTGGACTCTGTGGTGGACACACATATTGGTCATTTGTCTATTTTTGGTTTTGTTGTCTTTTTAGGTCTTAGCCATAAAATTTTTGCCTAGATCAATGTACTTAAGTGTTTACCCCAGGTTTCTGTCTAGTACTTTTATAGTTTCAGATCTTACATTTAACTCTTCAATCGATCTTGAGTTGATTTCTGTGTAAGATGAGAGACAGAGGTGCAGTTTCATTCTTTTGCATATGCATATCCAATTTTCCCAATACCATTTATTGAGGAGGATGTCCTTTCCCCAATGTATGTTCTTGGTGCCTTTGTTGAAAATCAGTTTTGTGTGTAAACATGTCGATTTATTTCTGCGTTCTCTATTCTGTTCCATTGGTCTTTGTGTCTGTTTTCATACCAATACCATACAGTAATCAAAACATGATTACTATAGCCTTGTAATATACTTTGAAGTCAAGTAGTGTGATGCCTCCGGCTCTGTTGTTTTTGGTCTGGATTGGTTTGGTTATCCGGGTTCCTTTGCGGTTGCACATCAATTTTAGGATTGTTTTTTCTATTTCTGTGAAAAACGTCATTGGTACTTTGATAAGGATTGCATTGAATCTGCAGATTACTTTTGGCAGTATGGTCATTTTAATTATATTAATTCTTCCAGTCCATGAGCATAGGATATCTTTCCATTTGCTTGTGTCTTCTTCAGTTTCTTTCATCAGTGTTTTGTAGTTTTCCTTGTAGAGGTCTTTCACCTACTTGGTTAAATTTATTCCTAGGTTATTTTTGGTAGCTATTTCAAGTAGGCATGCCTTTTTAATTTCTTTCTCAGCCATTTCATCATCAGCTATTTCATCAATGGTGCATATAAACACTACCGATTTTTGTATATTGAGGTTCTATCCTACAACTTTATTGTATTTATCAAATTTGAGAGGGTTTTGATGGAGTCATTAGGTTTTTCTAAATATAAAATTATATCATTTGCAAAGAGGAACAAATGTAAAGATATCTGACTTGGATATGTTATTTCTCTTGTCTGATTGCTCTGGCTAGGTCTTCCAGTACTATGTTGAATAGTAGTGATGAAGGTGAAAAAACAAGACCCTTGTCTTGTTCCAGTTCTTAGATGAAACGGTTTCAGCTTTTCCCCATTCATTATGATAGCTGTGAGTTTATCATATATGGTTTTTATTATTTTGAGGTATGTTCTTTCGATGCCTAGTTTCTTGAGAGTTTTTATCATGAAGGGATGATGAATTTTATCAAATGCTTTCTATGGATTGGTTGAGATGATCATACGGTTTTTGTCCTTCATTCTGTTGATGTAATTACTGTATTATGTTTGTTGATTTGCATATGTTGAACCATTTTTGCATCCCTGGTATAAATCTCACTTGTTCATGGCATATTATCTTTTTGATGTGCTGTTGGATTCAGGTTGCTAGTATTTTGCTAAGAACTTCTGCATCTATTTTCATCAGGGTTATTGGCCTGTAATTTTCTTTTTTGTTGAGTCCTTGTCTGGTTTTTAATATCATAATAATGCTGCTTTCATAAAATGAGTTAGGGAGAATTCCCTCCTCTTCAACTTTTTTTCAGTAGTTTGAATATAACTTGTGTTAGTTCTTCTTTGAAGGTTTGATAGAATTCATCAGAGAAACCACCCAGGCCTGGGCTTTTCTCTGTTGGAAGATTTTTATTACTGATTCAATCTTGGTAGGTTGCATACGTCCAGGAATTTATTTATTTCCTCTAGGCTTTCCAATTTGGTGGTATATAATTGTTTATAATAGTCTCTGAATGATTATTTGCATTTCCATGTTATCAGTTGTAGTGTCTCCTTTTTCATTTCTGATGTTTATTTGTGTCTTGTCTCTTTTTTTTTCTTGGTTAGTCTAGCTGGTGGTTTATCAATTTTTTATCTTTTCAGAAATCAACTCTTTGTTTCATTAAAACTTTCTATATTTTTAGTTTCTATTTTGTTTAGTTTGGCTCTGACTTTTACTGTTTCCTTCCTTCTACTCATTTGGGATTTGGTTTGTTTTTCCTTATTTAGTTCCTTGAGGTGTACAGTTAGATTGATTGTTTGGAATCTTTTGCCTTTTTTGATGAAGGCATCTATTGCTGTAAATTTTTCTCTTAGCACTGCTTTTGCTATAGCTCATAGATTTTGATATGCTGTATTTCCATTTTCATTTGTTTCAAGTAACTTTTTGATTCCCTCCATAATTTTTTTCTTGACTCAGTGGTCATTCTGGAGCATGCTGTTTGTTTAATTTCCATGTATTTGTACAGTTTCCCAGGTTCCTCTTGTTATTGATTTCTACTTTTATTCCATTTTTGTCTGAGAACATACTTGATATGATTTTGATTTTTTAAATTTGTTGAGACTTGTTTTGTGTCCTTCTACTTAACTACTTCTTACACCATTAAATAGAATACAGTAATAGCTATTTCAAATTAATGAACATAATACACATTACTTTTGTCAATCTGTTCAAAAGTATATTGTCTAAATATTCACCAAAATACTTTTATTCCTGAATACCAAATTTCAAATATACAAAAGCACATGTATGAATTGTAATTAATCTTCACCTCTCAACTCCTACCTCCTGACCCAAAATGTCTGTTGTCCATAGAATGGTGCACACATTCCAGACATGTTTCTGTGGATGTGGTGCACATGACCATGTCCACCTACACATGCATATAATCTTTGCCAAAAAGTGTGATCACATTAATCATCTCCTTTTGCAACCTATCTTTTCCACTTAATATTCTTCTGAGGATTTATATTAGCATCTTATTAGTTCTTACAGTTTTAACATAATCAACAAGTTCATTGTTCACGTCTATATCTATTGGAATTGTATGTCAAAATTAGTTGCCAACTGCTTTGTTACTGAGCTTGCCCTATAAATTATGGATGCTAATCTAACATCTGAGATGTAGTTTGAAAACGTTTTCCCATTATATTATATAAATTCTTAGTGTTATTTTCATTTAGAACGTGTTTTCAACTTCAATAATATGAATAAGATATATACAGATTGTAATTTAAAAAGAAATACTGGTGAAGAACACCTTAGGGCATGTGTACTGTCGGCCTTGAGAAAATACGAGTATTGAGAGTCCTGGAGATATCAAGACAAAATGGAAAATACTTTAAGTAATTCTAGAGTTAGCTGCTGATCTGGAGAGAAAAGAGTTTTCTCCCCGATTTACATAAACTTTCCTAAAGTACCATAATATGAATAATTCTGATAATTCTGATAATGCCCAGGAAGTACAGAAACAGCTGTCTACAAATCTTTGAACTCAAGGCATATCACAGGGACATTTGCTTTCTTCAACTAGATACCTATTTTCTCATAAAGAGAAACAATGAGATAGGTCAAAGTGATAGGTACCTTGAATAGCAGTTAAGATTAAAGGAGATGAAATATAAAGTGCATTTGCTTACAGTAGTTTAGTGTATGTTAATTTCCTTCTCTCAACCTCCCCTGTCCTAAGGCCAATACTTGAGCTTCTGCCTGAGCCCACTCACCACTTTGAGCGGCAACCAACTCATGTGGCCCTACACCCAGGTCTCCTGGCATAAATGGCGGGATTTAATCTTCTCTATCTTCTTCATCACCCAGAGGGGTTGTGGAGTGAGGATGCATTGGTCCACAATAGCAGAGGGGTGGAATCTGACCATTTCTCAAGCCCTGGAAGCCCATCTTCTAAAAGGGAGGCTACTCAGGGTTGTCTATGGATGATGAGGGTTGGAACCTCATTCCAATCCTACCACCTATCTGGAGAAACTTAGGCTCTGAAAGCCTGAGTTTGGCCATCTATGAAATGGGACTGACCATACCATCCTTACAGTGCTGTCCTGAGGGGTAAATGAGAAAACCTGTCCAGAGTATATGGCATAGAGTGGGACTTCAATGGCCTTTAAATGTTGGGACACAGCACTAGGGGATGGCTGAGCCTCAGGGCTAAGGAGGCATTGTGAAAAATCATTTCTCATTGTTTCTCTTTATGAGAAAATAGGTATCTAGTTGAAGAAAGCAAATGTCCCTGTGATATGCCTTGAGTTCAAAGATTTGTAGACAGCTGTTTCTGTACTTCCTGGGCATTATCAGAAGCTCATAAGAGCTGTTCAACATCATGCCCCCGAGCTGACCCAAATCCAGCTCCCCATGCTGGAAAGACAGGCATAGGAATTCACCTGTTGAGTTCAGAAATCGGTAACACCAGGGTAGCAAAAAGTTGTGTTTGCCTAATGGCTGTTCCTGGACTGGTCAGTATGGTTTTGGGCTCTTTATTTTTTGTTTTTTTTTTTAAGGAAAAATTTGGACCCATACCGCAGTCACCAGTGCAGAGTCTTCGGATCATGCAGTATTCAGCCACATCACTTCAGGTTTTCGGTCATCTGCTGCCTCCCTTAGAGACAAAAATCCAATAGTTACTAGCAAGTCTTTGACACATGATATAGTTTGGCTGTGTCCCCACCCAAATCTCACCTTGAATTGTAATAATCCCCACATGTCAAGTGCAGGGCCAGGTGGAGATAATTGAATCATAAGGGCAGTTTATACCACACTGTTCTCATAGTAGTGAATAAGTCTCACGAGATCTGATGGTTTTATAAATGGGAGTTTCCCTGCACAAGCTCCCTTGCCTGCCACCATGTAAGATGTGTTTTTGCCTTCTGCTATGATTGTGGGGCTTCCCCAGCCATGTGGAACTGTGAGTCAATTAAACCTCTTTCCTTTATAAATTACCTAGTCTCCATTATGTCTTTATTAGCAGCATGAGAACAGACTAATATAACACACAATTGTCCAGTTTTTAATTAGCTAACAACTAAATATTTACAGAGCCCAGAATTCACGCTATTCCATTGGAGGTACCTCATGAACTCTAAAGTCCAATTAACTGGGTAAGAAAGGAAATTAATATATGGGTGACTTCATTGCTTAAATCTGAGATGAGACGGTTCTTCTCATTAATTTTTAAACTTGATCGGGTTTCAAAAAATTGATGATTTTCAAAAATCCCTCCTTGGACCTCTCATCACCTATTCAACCACATGATAGAGATACCACTCCTCTCCCTCTCCCCCTCTCTCTCTGGCGCTCGCTCTCTGTCTGTCTATCTGTCTGTCTCTCTCTCTCTGTGTGTGTGTGTGTGTGTGTGTGTGTGTGTGTGTGTGTGTATGTGTGTACGTGTATGTGTCCTCCCCCATTGGATTCTCTCTTCTCCTTCAAATTCAAAGTTCCACAAAGAGTTTTATACATTCCTTGTTAATACTCTCCACTTTTGACTGACTCTTTATCCCATCACACTATGGATTCTGTTCCCAGGATCATCAATTAACACATATGAATTAAAACTCTTTTGAGGCCGGGTGTGGTGGCTCACGCTTGTAATCCCAGCACTTTGGGAGGCCGAGATGGGCGGATCACAAGGTCAGGAGATCGAGACCATCCTGGCTAACATGGTGAAATCCCGTCTCTACTAAAAATACAAATAATTAGCCGGGCGTGGTGGCAGGCGCTTGTAGTCCCAGCTACTCGGGAGGCTGAGGCAGGAGAACGGCATGAACCCAGGAGGCGGAGCTTGCAGTGAGCCAAGATTGCACCACGGCACTCCAACCTGGGCGACAGAGCGAGACTCCGTCTCAAAAAAAAAAAAAAAAAAAAAACAAACAAACAAAAAAAAACCTCTTTTGAAATACTTTCCTTGTGCAATCAAAAATAACAAATGGAAAGTACAATATACTCATGCTGAGCAATTGTGATACAAAATCAGATCAAGCTCTAAATGACATGCATCCCTGAACTAATCAATGGATTTGGGTAGTAGCCTGGACATATGAAAATCAACTCAGGGAATCACTGTCTTCTTTCACCAGCATGACCCAGTTTAGATTCCAGATAGACAGGGTAAGCCTACATGAATTACAGTTTGGATTAAAGATAGAAAATTAGGTCTGGGCAAATGGAAGGTATTTCATGTCAGGAAACACTGAGACATTATTTTAGGCTAGTTAGCTTCAGGGAAGCGCTAAGATTTTGAATTCATCAGGGAATAAAGAAGTTTGAAAAATGGTATCTGTAGATTTTGTTGGAGCTCCCCACAGCATATAAACTGAGAAAATGGGTGTGTCTGCTTCAGTGAGTCTGAAGGACAGTATAAATGACAAATAGGCATATATGGTAGGTCCCTCTATTAAGATGTGAATGTATGTTTGTTCTCCTCATGTTTCTTCCTTTCTCCTATTTCATGAGGTAGCCAGGTATTTAAGGATGAAACCACGTCAGAAAACAATATCATATTTCACTTACAGATATATGCATATGTAATAAAAGTATAGAAAAATGTCTTAAAAACGTAAAACCTAAATTCTACATCGTGGTCACCTGTGGGAAAGAAAGCAGCTGAGGTAATAAGAGAAGACTTTAAAGTGTGTTTGACTNAGAAAACAATATCATATTTCACTTACAGATATATGCATATGTAATAAAAGTATAGAAAAATGTCTTAAAAACGTAAAACCTAAATTCTACATCGTGGTCACCTGTGGGAAAGAAAGCAGCTGAGGTAATAAGAGAAGACTTTAAAGTGTGTTTGACTCACCTATGAAGGTTTTATATGTTGACATGAGTATGTAGAAGTCTGTTGTATTCTATAATTTTTTGTGTTACTTTAAGATTTCATAACAACCACTATTTCTCTGAGACTTAATTCTGATTTTAAAAAGATCCATACCAATTAAGAAATTCAGGGAAATACAATCAAGTCCAGATATATAATCAATAACCCCATCACTGGTTAATTTTTAAACTTTTTTTGTATTAATGCTCATTTCATTCTCTATGCATGCATATTTAATGTATGTATACTAAATATGGGTTTCATTAATTTGAAGACTCAATATTTGCTAAAGATCATGAAAGCAGTTATTAAATGTACACACATTTTCTACCTGATCTATCTGGCTCCAAAGCCCACATCCCTAACCACTGGGTATACAAGGAAAGATCTGGTACTTAGGACCCAGGTGTGCTGGTTTCAGTCTGTTTTACAGCAGACTCATCTTCATGCTCTGTCATTCGGTGCTATCTCCTTTCCGGAGCTTAATGAAAAGCTGCTATTCCAATGTCCAAATGGAAGGTAAAAGAAGGTAGCAAGAAAGGACATCAAACAAAATGTAATGAGGGGATGATTTTCCTTCTCCTCCACTGCATTATCAGGTTATCTGTGCTACAAAGAAGAGACAGCAAAGCCCGCCCTCCCTCCGTCTCTCTCTCTCTCCCTCCCTCCCTTCCTCCCTTCCTCTCTTTCTTTTTTCAGGGTCTTGCTTTGTTGCCCAGGCTGAGTGCAGAGAGAAAACAAATCAAAGTGTGGAGAGACTGTGACCCTGTGAAAAGAGTGTTCTGGTGAAGAACGTGACTTCAGGAGGAAGCATAAACTCACTGCCAGATGGGAGCCTATGGGACCTGGGGTTAGAGAAAAACTAAAGTAGGTGTGAGATTAACCTGGGTTAATTTTATGGCTGTTTTTTTCAGAAATATTTCTTAAGTAACATATTTTAGGAGCCACATTTTTATCATAAATATATTCCACACTTGTCTTTGCAAAAGGTTAATATTGAGTCAAGCGCAGAATTTAAAAACTATTAATACCCAGTGTTAAAGCAAACTAAATATGACCTGAGAAGGACTTCGTACTTCTATATTTGAGTCCTTGTGGATTAACTGTAACCTAGCTTAACAGACAAAATTGAAAACATAACTTAGGAGTATGTGCCTGTAATAATAGCTAACTCTTGGCCAATCCCAGCGGCCATACTTCAACCATTTGTGTACTGCGGAGTGTTCAAACTGGGTTTAAACAAGCCAAACACCAAGCTATAATCAATCCAGCCATTCTGTACCTCACTTCCAATTTCTGTACATCATTTCCCTTTATTGGTCTATAAATCTTTTTCCACCATATGGCTGTACTAGAGTCTCCGTGAATCTGCTGTGATTCTGGGGGCTGCCCAATTCATGAATTGTTCATTGCTCAAAGTCCTTTAAATTTAATTTGGCTGAAGTTTTTCTTTTATCATCAGTATTCCTATCCTTATTGAAATTTACATCATGCTATTTTAATTGTGTTTTTATACATGTATATAAGCAAATGTAATGGATACACATACATTACATTTTATATAATGGTTATACTATATATGGAGCTTGGTATTCTGGGTTTTTATTTTCATTTCTACTTTTATCTGAACTTTTATACAAAGTACTAACATGTGGATGAATCATTCTGATTAAATTATAAGATATATAATCTAACTTTGCCTTTTAAAGAACCAGCTGACCCAACCCCAATTTTCAAACAACGCATCTGATGGGAAATGCCATATCTACATTGCATATTAAATGTAATATATATATGGGTCTGTTCATGAGCTTTCTACAGACATCCTATAATCTGTATGTCAAAGACTCCATCAGCTACAAAAGCAAAGTTTCATGGAACATTGCAATACCTGACAGTGTAATCCTGATTCCTATCATTCACCCTTTGGATGAATGGTGCAATAATAAAACAACATAAACAATAATAAAAATGCCAGCAATTATAGGATACATGATAGATAAATTATGTGCTCTAGATTATGCAACCATCAAGTGATAGTTCCCAGACTCAAATCGAAGTCCTTCTCACCCCAAAGCCCACACAGCTAACCACTGTTCCTATAATAAATGTCCTTCTGTGGTAGACTAGAGGCCGACAAAAGAACAGGACTCACCCCAGGTCCCGTGGTCACTTTACAGGTCTGGCAACTAGGATACAGGTTCAATGACCCCCATCTTCTGTACAGCTATTATTCTTTGCTCTTCTTTAATATTCCTTCTTTCTGGGGCTCAATAAATTCATTCACCATGTCACACTAGGATGAAAATAGGAGATCAGAAAGTACATGGAATCAAAAGAATAACGAGATACAACCAACATTCACTGCTTGTCGCCATGTTTCCAGATCCTCTCGTTTCAAATCTTTTATTTTATGCAGCACAGATGTATTCTTCCAGGGCCAGCAATCTCTAAGAATGTACCCCCAAAGATACAATTAAAAAAGACAAAAGGCATAAACACAAGGCAATTCATGGTAGAACAATTTGTAACAGGACAAGACTAGAAATGAGACAGATGTCCATCAATAAGGAATTGATTGAATCATCTAAGGTACATCTACATCTCAGAGTTCTATGGAGGTAAAACAAGCAATGAGAACTCCCCCTTCTACTCCTTTGTAATGATTTCCAGCATATATTGTTAACTGAAGAAAGAAAGGTGCAGAAAAATGTGTTGAGTCACTGCTGTCCAATATAGTAGGCATTGTCCACATATGGCCATTTACATTTAAGTTGATTAAACGTACATGAAACTAAAAGTTCAGTTCCATTCAACATGTTTCAGGTGTTCAACCGCCACAGTTGCCATTAGCTATTGTATTAAACAATGTAGACAGTCTATTTCATCTCTATAGAAATTAAAATGATTTTTCTATTATTCCCATATACAGTTTTCTATTCAGCATATAAACAGGCTGGAATATCTAGTGGACTTCTGTATCCCTTTAACCTGGAATGCCTCCTTTTTCAACCCAGAGTTTCAGAACGCTCTATAGGGTGTGCATGGGCCACAGCCCCTCCCTCCCACCTTCCTGCTCACCGATGTTCAAGCTGTAGTTCAAGCTTCTGTCATGAGGGGGGCGCCATTGTACCACCATTATAGAACTCTTCTGCAAAGACGTGTCTGCAAGGAGCAGAAAATACAATACTTCCCTTAAACCACAGCTTATGAGCCTTAAGTGCAGAATGATTCATTCTAATTCTGTCAAAAAAAAAAAAAGAACAACTGGTAAGTGTAAAAGAAGACTGTAAATACATATACGGTGCGGCATCCATAGGATGAAACACCAGGTAGGTCTAACACTCCTTGGCTGTTGCTGGAAGACAGAATCTTAATGGATTGCATCAGGGCAGGTGAAAGGTGACTGAGAGAGGATGAGGGCACAAGGGGCAGGTCTGGGAGGCTGTGCTTATAGTGTCCTGGAGAGGGGATGAGTGGGAGGCAGTGGCAGAAGGTCCAGGAAGCCTGTACAGGGGTGGATGGAGAGTGAACGAATGCCCTGCTGTGTGGAAGGGACCCTCCTACAGTGTGGAAACCTCAACCTACACTGAGAAGGGAGGAGATGAATCAATGAATGCGATGTAGATTTGGGGTCGACAGCAAATGCAACTGTTTTAATATACACACAAATACTCCAAAGAGAACTGGTATTTCAGTGAACAAACCATGTTATAACATCTGTTACTCTTTGTTAGATGTACTCCTTTTCCTTAAAAAAGAACAAATGTGAATATGGCTGTGATGTCTCCTAGTGGCCAGAGCCAGGATTGCAACTCAGAGCTGACTGGTGAGTTCAGCAGGGGGAAAGGGAGGGATGGAGGTTGGGAGGTTGATTAATGGGATCAGCCAGTTTTCTGGAATTTTTGACGTACCTACAGGAATCCCTCTGTATCCATCATTTTTCTGGGTTATAAAAAAGTACGTTTTCTGGGATATCTAAATCTGAGATTGGAAGTACAGTGTCAGTCTGAACTGGGGATAATGCTGCAACTGTGAACTGTATTTGAGGTGGTAGAGCTAGAGGAGCTAGAACATACACACATACACACACACTCATGTGGGAGTCAATTCATTTTTTAAAAATCTACATTATTTCCCTAGGAAATTGAATAAATGAATGCCTAAAGTAAGGAATGTATGTGTACCATACTCTTGTCAATATGTTCACAGCATATTTTTATTATTTTATCAAAATACTTTTTCCTGAATATAAAATGTAAAACAATATATAAAAACACATATATGAATTGAAATTAACCTGTATCTCTCACTGGAGCAGCTCCTAACCCCTGACCCCTAGGTGTCTGCTGTCCATAGAATGGTGCATACTGTGAAATGTGTCTCCACAGGTGAGATGCACACAAATGTGTTCACCTACACACACACACACACAGACTGTTCCAAAGGTCGAATCACATCCTTATCTTCTTTTGCAACCTATTTTTTCCACTATTCTTCTCAGGATTTATATTTACATCTTATTAGTTTCTGTGGTTTTGGCATAATTCATGTGTTTATTGTTAATGTATCTAATTATTTGACTTCTCCACTGAAATTATTTGCCTAAGTTCTTTGTTAGTGTGCTTCACAAAGCATGAATTCTAACCCAGTATCTCAGCTCTAGTTTGCACAGATTTTCCAGAGTTTTACGCTATTCTTAGGTTTTTTTTTATTTATAATTTTTCAATTTAAATTATCTTCTGACTTAAAACCACATGGATCACAATTTTTTTAAAAAAATGTTAAACTGCCTTGGAACATGTAATGGCAGTGCCCAAGCAGATTAGATCATTCCAAGCCCAGGAGGCACAGAGACAAACTGGAGAAAACTTTAGAATAATTCAGAATTACCTGCTAATCGAGACACAACAAAGGTATTTCCCTGATGTACAGAAACTCGCCTAAAGTACCCTGATCTGAATAATGGACATAATTCAGTGGGTATTCTTGTAGGTAACTTGAATAGCTGTTGAGATTAAAGGAGATGAAATATAGAGTGCATTTGCCTAAAGGAGTTGTGATGGTTAACACTAAGTGTCAACTTTACTGGATTGAAGGATACAAAGTATTAATCCCGGGTGTGTCTGTGTGGGTGCTTCCAAAAGACATTAACATTTGAGTCAGTGGGCTGGGAAAGGCAGATCCACTCTTAATCTGGTGGGCACAATCTAATCAGCTTCCAGTGAATATAAAGCAGGCAGAAAATGTGAAAAGAGAGGCTGGCCTAGCCTCCCAGCCTACATCTTTCTCTCATGCTGGATGCTTCCTGCCCTCAAACACTGGACTCAAAGTTCTTCAGTTTTGGGACTCGAACTGACTCTCCTTGTTCCTCAGCTTGCAGATGGCCTATTGTGGGACCTTGTGACTGTGTAAGTTAATACTTAATAAACTCTCTGTCTCATATATATGCGCTCACCTGTCTCAAGGCCAACTCTTGAGCTTCCGCCTGAGCCCACTCACCACTTCAGGCATCAATCAGCCAACTCATGTGTCCCTACACACAGGTCTGTTGGCACAAAGAATAGGATCTCACCTCTGTCATCTTCATCCAGAAAAGTTGTTGAGTAAAGACTCATGGGGTCACAATAGCAGGGGGGTGGAATCTCACCATTTCTCAAGCCCAGAAACCCATCTTCTAAAAGGGAGGCTCCTCAGGGTCCTCTAGGGAGGGTGAGGGATGGAATTTCATTAAAATCCTGCCACTTACCTGAAGAGGTGACTTAGGTAAGAGCCTGAGCTTAGTCATCTTTTAAATGGGACTGACCATACCATCCTTACATAGCTGCCTGATGGGTACATGAGGAAACCTCTTCAGAGTATATGGCATGGGGTGGGACTTAAATGACCTTTAAATGGGACACAGCATTAGGGGCTGGCCGAGCCTCAGTGCTAAGGCAGGCATTGTGAAAAATCATTTCTCATTGTTCCCCCTTATGAGAACACAGACATCTAGTTGAAGAAAGCAAATGTTCCTGTGATATGCCTTGAGTTCAAAGTTTTGTAGACAGTAGTTTCTCTACTTCGTGGGTGTTATCAGAAACTCATAAGAGCTGTCTAACATCATGCTTCTGAGATGACCCAAATTTAGTTCCCTACACTGGGAAGACAGGAATGTCTTTGAACTTACCTGTTGAGCTCAGAGACAGCACCGGGGATGCAAGGTTTGGTGTTTGCCCAGTGGCTGCTCCTGGACTACTTGGTATGTTAATATATTTATTGGTATATTCTAGATCTGTCCCAAAATCACCAGTGCAGGGGTTTTCAGATCGTGCATTAACCAGCCACATTGCTTCAGAATTTCAGCCATCTGCTGCCTCCCTGAGAGACAAAAATCCAAGAGTTACTAGCATTTCTTCACACACAATGTCTATTCTTTCTTTAGGTAATAACTAAATATGTATTGAGCTCAAAACCCATTCTATTCCATTGGAGGTGTCTCATGAGCTCTAATGTGATATAAAAGCATAAGGGAAATAAACATGTGGGCAACTTCAAGGGTTCATTCTGAGATAGCTTTTTTCACATTAGCTTTTAACTTGGTCAAGTTTCAAGAAATTGAATATTAAAAAAAAAGATCTATCCTTGGACCCCCTTGTCACCCATTCAGCTACAGGATACAGATCTCCCTGTCTCTGTCTCTCCCTCTCTTATCCTTCTTCTCCTTCATATTCAAAGTACCAAAAAGAGTTTTCTACATGCTCTGTTAACATTTTTCACTTCCCACTCATCATCCTACTGTCCTATGGCTTCTGTCTCTGGGACTGCAATGAACATTCTCTCCAAAGTCATAATCCACCCATTTCTTACTAGGTCCAGGTTTTGTATAAATACACTAACATAGGGCATATTACTTTTAATGAGCTCCTAAAGTATGTATGATTGCAGACTGCTTCTTTCACCTAACAACAGAGCTTTCACAGTTTCCCAGGCTCTAGAGCATGATGCACTGGACAGAAGTCCAAGCTGTCCCGCTCCCTAACTATTCAGTCTTAGGCAAAGTCCTTAAACTCTCTGTCCCTTAATTTTCCATCTGTAAAACTGAATTTTGCAATAGTATTTAACTCATAAGTGTGTTCTAGGTACTGAATGATCCAACCCATTAAAAGCATATAGTACCTATGATATGTTGGCACTTTTAAATACTTTTCACATACCTTACTGGTATTCATATCCCTGTAGCCATGAAAAAAAATTAGGGTATCAACCAATGTTTATTCATAATCAACGACATTTGGGGTATGATGTTTGTACATGTAATAGTTTCCTAGGGCCACCATAACAAATTATCACAAACTTTGCATATTTAAACAACAGAAATTTATTATCCCATGATTCAGATGTACAAAACCGAAGTCTGAAGTACAAAATCAAGGTGTAGGCAGGACTGCACTGCCTCCAAAGCCTTTAGGGGAGAATCCTTTCTTAGCTCTTCCAGCTTCTTGTGGCTCCTGCTTTATTTGGTTTGAGGTGGCATAACTCAATCTCTGCCTCAGTCTTCACATGGCCTTCTTCCCTGCATGTGTCAAATCTCCCTCTGGTTTCTTTTATATAGACACCAGTCATTGGAGCTAGGCATCAACCTACATTCAGGATATTCCCTTCTGGGAAATCTTTCACTTCATTATGTCTACATAGACCCTATTTCCAAATAAAGTTTGGGTGGGTTAGGATTGGGACATGTTTTGAGGGGGACAAAATTCTACCCACTAGAGTTAAATAAGCAAGTTACACCACTAAATGTAAGATAAAGTATCTTCTGTATGTACATGGACTGGCTGATCCCTCAGAGGTTGAACTAGACCAGGCTATAGCCCTTTGGAAAGGGAACCTGGATGGTAGTCTATTAACAAGTACACAACTACTATATCAAGGGTATTTTATATTTCATCTCATTTTGATTTCAACAATTCTATCCAGTACAAATAATTATGCCCATTAGTTGGATCAGGGAGCACAAATGAAAAGACGGATAACTCGATCTAGGGAAACTACCTTATAAACTATTGTTCCAGGATTCTAAACCTAGAATTATTCAAAACGTTTTTTCCCTTCTGTCCTGTCAGCTGACATTTGATATAACTTAAAGCATTTTTTTATTTTTTTATTTTTTTTTTCAAGAGATGGAGTCTCGCTCTGTCACCCAGGCTGGAGTGCAGTGGCATGATCTTGGCTTATTGCAGCCTCCTCCTCCTGGGTTCAAACGATTCTCCTGCCTCAGCCTCCTGAGTAGCTGGGACTACAGGCATGCACCACCAAGTCCAGATAATTTTTTGTATTTTTAGTAGAGATGGGGTTTCCTGATGTTGGCCAGGCTGGTCTCAAACTCTTGACCTCAAGTGATCCGCCCATGTCGGCCTCCCAAAGTGCTGGGATTACAGGTGTGAGCCACTGCACCTGGCCTTAAAGCATTATTATTTAGTTGAGTCATTCTTTCGAAAACAATGTGCTAAAGTGCTTTTTAAATAGTAAAAAATTATAAAGTATAGAATTGTATTTGCATAGCTAAAATAGAAAACAAAAAGAAATAAAATATTTGGGAGAAATTATTTCTAACCCATATTCAATCATGTTTTATATCCTCCAAATACAAAATATTCATGAACAAGAGAAGTAAGCCAATCATATCAAGAGACAATATACAAAATCTTAGAAAAATGATATAAATTCCAACACTTGGGAACACACCAAAACAAATAAAAAATATGAAACAGAATCATATTTAGTCAACCAGTTAAGTCATAAATTATAATGTAGTGCATGGATTTATGTAAAATAATTTATATAGACTGATTAACATGGATTTAGAGGTATGTGTGTCAATAAAAGTAAGTTAGTATACTACGTGCAGAGAAAAACATCTGAAGAGTAGATACTAATTAATTAAGAGAAACTATCTTTGTATTATGGAGAAGGAGAAGATGTGACAGATGGACAATATTTTTAATATGTAATAAACATTTTGATTATATTTGATAAATCTTAAACAATGAAAATAATTAACTGATAATGTGACAAAGTTATTGAGATTCTGTTCTGTAAATCAGAAAAATCTGTGACCTAGTCACAAAATTATAGTGTAGAAATGCATTAAGAATCATGTTCATATGCTGTGTGAAAATAGTACATTAAAAATTATATTTCGTAATCAGTGTGTGCACATTGTAGATAGAGGATTCTTTTATTTTATAAATGTGCAATTCTCTGGTGTTTTAAATTTAGAAACTTCATTGTACAAAATGTGAAAAACAAAAAGTTGTGAAATTACAAATATGATGCTCATCTATTCATTGCTTTGGAAACATGTTCACAGTATACTGTTTTATACATAAGACAATAGGTCAAAACTATTTGATGGTGTGTTTATATGTTTCAGTGTGGGTGTCTGCATGCTGCCTGTATCTCAGTCTTCTTCACAGCAATTATACACACACAAACTCTTGCAGCTTTCTATTCAGTTCGCAGATAGAAAGTAAAGGATAAGGTCACCCTTGTGTTGGTTTCATCCTTGGTTCTCCTCATGAGTAAGGGAGTACATGTTTACTTTCTCTTTAAGCCCTTCACTACATCAGAGTTGCAGATTTCTGGTTTTGTGCTTGTCTTTTCCCCAAGACAGAAGTCCCTCCCATTTGGTCTTCTAGCTGACATGAAGTTTCTGCTTTATGCAAGACTGCCTCTCCCATTTGAGGGATGTGGACCCAGATCCACAAAAGACTGAAAAGAGTAGGGACTGAATTGTCAAAGACAAGCACAGGAGCAGGACTCCTATCCAAATATCTAATTCTCCTGATTTAGTGAGATGGCTTTCATGAACTTCTCACATGATGTTCACCACCCCTCAGCATTCCTCTTCCTCTGTGGGGAAACAGGCATTCTCATGCATTGCTAGAAGTAATGTTAAATGGTACAGTCCCTGTGGTGGGGTTTGATGCTATCTATAAAAATACATTGGTATTTACTCTTGGAAACAGCAATCCCTCTTCTAAAAATCCATCCCAAAGAAACACTGCAAAAAGATTAAAGGCATATACACAAGGCTATTTATGGTAGAAAATTCCTAACAGAATACTAGTAATATGACAGATGCCCAGTACAGGGCCAACTAAATAATCTAAGGTACAACTACGCCCTAGAGTACTATGCAAGTATAAAAAGCAAGGAGGACTCCCTCTCTGTACTGCTATGAGTAATCTCTACGACACATTGTGAAATAAAAAGCAAGAAGAAGAAGAAAAAAAAAAAAAAGTATAGAGCAGCAGTATCCAATACAGTAGCCACTACTGACATGTGTCAACTTAAATTAAATTACAAACTCAGTTTCTCAGTTTTACTCATCACGTTTCACATGCTCAATAACCATAGCTAGCCTAGTGGCTACTGTGTTGCACAGTTTAGATATAGAACATTTTCATTTCTGGATAAATTTTTACTGGGGAAGTAATATAATAAATAATATACATATTTGCTTTTTTTTTTTTTTTTAAAATGAGGGTAATAACAAAAACTAATAAAATGATTACCTACAATAGGACAGAGGAACAGCCCAGGATAAAAGCAGATGATGTGTATCTCTTACAAAGGATACACATTTCCTGGTTAAACACACTGGAGAGGACAAAAAACAATGACTAACCCAGTAGCAATGAGCAACCAAAAGTACTCAGACTGAATCCAAAAAAACAAAACACAAACAGAACAAGCTCACTGCTCACCTTTGGAAACTCCTAAGGAAACAAGTCACTGTTTTGAAAAGTGGAAATACTGCAAAAGAACTAAACATTCATCCTACCTTCCCTGTGTATACCATATCTCAATATAATCTAATAGGTCAGAGGAAGTTTTCTTTATACATGAATTCCAGCTGCTGAAGGCAGAAGAAATCAGAATTACAATGTCACCCTTTTTGTAACATTTAATGAAATGCAGATACAGGTAAGAATATTCAGAGACTGCAAAAAACATGAAGTAAAGGTGAATAGGGAATAGGGAAATTTTATAAAGAACAGATCATGCTGATGACACCTGAACCCAGTGATTAATTTCAACATCACAGGAGAGACAAGCAGATCCAATGAGCCTCCTAGTGTAACACTGTAAGAATAAACACCACCACACCTGAGATATTCAAGCCAAAAAACTTGAATCTGAACAAGCGTCTAAATCTCATTACCAATTTAAAGGACATAAGATTGGCCAGATGAACTTAATAAACAACAAAATAAGGACACAATCAGCAATATCCAGAATGCAAACTCCACAGGACAACAATCCAATTTCTTAAGCAAATAAATAAGGTTTTTAAAAAGAGTACAGACCTTCTTTGATGAAAAGAGACTTAAAACTTGAGAGAACTAAATTAAGGAGAAACTGATATTAAAACCACAATGAGATACTGCTACACACCCACCAAAAGAAAAAAAAACAAAAAAGATGGAAAACACTAAGTGTGGCAAGGATGTGGAGCAGTGGAACTCTTACACTGTTGATGGGGATACAGATTGGAAAACCACTTTGAAAACCGACAGTGTCCACTGAGCTGAACATACACATACCCTGTGACTCAGAAATGCCAGTCCTTGGCACATGCTCAAGAGAAATGAAAATAAATGTCTATCCAAACATATGTATAAGATCATTCATAACACCATTATTCATAAGTCAAACACTGGAAAAATATGTAAATCTCCAAAAGGGATACATATATTGTGAAATACCCAAATAATGCAATGCCATCCATCAATGAGAATGAATAATCTACAACTATAGACAAGAATAATGGAAATCACACACGCATTATGCTGATTGAAAGGAGATAGACACAAAAGACTGCATGCTGTATGATTCCAGGCATTTTTCTTCTAATGTCCCAATAGATTTTGGTAAAGGAAAGGAAAATCATTATCCCATTTCCATTTATTTGAAGGTATTCTATGTCTTCCTATATTACCTGCAAGTTAACCTCAGAGAAGCATGTATCCTCTGAACCCTTAAAAAGTGATTCATTATACTTAAGAAAAATGCTAATACCATGTCTGAGAATAGATAACTGTGTGAGACGGGAGATATACCTGTGCTCAGTGCCAGCCCTAATCTATAAACTCTAGGTGACCATGAGTAAATCACCACACCTTATCTGCATCACCAATCAATGGTGGTCCGACCAGGCCTGTCTCCAAACTAAAGAATCCTAAAGCACTGGACAAAGTGACTTCCACCTGGAAAAGCACTCTGAATTCCTAAAAAGGAAGATAATTCATCTTTGAATTCCAAGGAATTATTTGAATAGCCAAGTTGTCTAATGCATATTAAGTATGATGATTAATATATTTTTGAAATAATTTCTCTTTTGGTTTCACAGTTATCAGCTTTTTACATTTTCTTAAAGAGATACCATCTTGGTATATGGCACAAAAGCTACTGAAAGATACTTTCCAACCAAAGACATACATGAACCACCGTGGGCTGACATGGTTCAACCATGTCAAAATTGACATGGCTTTTTCTTCTCCATAATTGTACTGGTTAGGAGTGTGGGATCTGGAGACGGAATAGGGACAAGCCCTACTTCCTATAACCTATGTGACTTTGAATACTTTGCTTCACCTTACAGTCACTCAAATGCCTCATCAGTAAACTGGGATTATGCAATACCTACCAAAGAAGACAAACCATTTTTAAACAAATACTGCTTTGTGTTTTGGTTTTACAAGGATAAACAGCCAAGAATCCCATTATTTAAAAAATTATACTACAG
>NW_016809093.1:154157-157103 GCF_001698545.2 Rhinopithecus bieti | reverse complement strand
AAAAAAAAAAAAAAAAAAAAAAAAAAAAAAAAAAAAAAAAAACCACTCTAGAACCACTCTGTACTTCAATTTCATTTTCTGTAAACTGGGGCAAGCAACTGTCCCTACCTTGTGAGTTGCGGCTTTGAGAATTACTTGAGTTAATACAGGCAAACTCTTAGACACATAGTAGGAACACAATAACTGCTCATTAAATGTGAATTTGATATTGAGATTTTTCAAGTTTTAAAAGTTTAATAGTTTGCATGTTAATTAAATAAAGCATTATAGTCTTACAATTGAATCTTAATTATCAACTGATACATATTTTAAATTACTAACTTTCACTTCTAAACCACATTTGGATGACCTAACTAATTAACTTGAGACTATCTCAAAAGCACTTGGAAGGACTAATCTCAGAAAACAGCACCATCATTTCTCCATTTTGCTGAACAAAAACACCTGGGGTCCTCCTTGACTCTGCCTTATCCCCCACACCCTACCTACACAGGCACTGCAAGTCCTGCCTGCCCTACCTCCAAATACTCTCTGTTGAGGTCCACACCGCCGTCCCTGCCTCTGCCCCTGGCCTCTGCACACAGTGGTAGCCCTGGTCCCATCTACCTGCACATCTTCAGTATTCTCCCAATGGTTATCCTCACTCCCTACCTTGTCCCTTTCTAGTCCATTCTCCACACAGCAGCCAGAGTCACCTTCTGACAACAAGAATCAGACCATGTTACTCCCATACTCTAATCTTGACACTCACAATACAATTATCCAAACTCCTTACAGGGCCTAAACCATGTTGTTCCTGTCTACCCTTCAACTTCATCTCCCACCAGATTGCATACTGTCTGCTAGGCTCCAGCCACTCTAGCTTGTCCTCTGTTCCTGCATCAGTGGTGTCCACACACAACATAGGGACACTGATAAAATGGCCTCTCCATGCCTGGCTTCTTCTTATCATTCAAGACTCAGGTCAAGTATCACTTCCTGAGAAAGAGTACACTGACAACCCTATCTATAATAATCCTTGTGTTGATCCTTCTCTACTTTGTTTAGTTATGCTTATTTTCATCAAAGAGTATATCCTCATATGAAATCACATGCTTGCTGATTTATTTACCTGCTTATAGTCAGTTTTTCCAGACTAGAATGATAGCTCCTGGGACCCTGCCTGTCTTGTTTTCTGTGATGTTTCCCCAGTGCCTAGACCAGAACTTCACACATAAATCATTGAATAAGTATTACTGAATTGAAGGAATTCTTACATATTGGACATACCAGAGATCACACGGATATTTAAAACTGAGTAGCAGGAGCAACAATGAAATTAGACATCAAAGGATTCAAATTTTCACAGGCCTTGTTGCCAATCCACAGCAGCACTTTTCAAACACTGATGAATACCAGAAACAACTAAAGAAATTACTCAAAATGTAGACACTTCTCACCCCACCTCCCTGGTTTTGATTCTGTAGATCTAGGATGGGCCCAAGTATCTGCAATTTTAACAAGCAACCCTTGACGAATTTGATGAAGTGGCCCATGGAGCACACTTGGAAAAATTCTAGACCTAAACAGTTCATATTTAAGTATAATTAACTTAATGCCTCCATGCAGAGTTCTGGGACATCTGAAGTGTCTCTGTTAATGTAATTATTTGAAAGTGCGCTGGTTCTTCCATTTCACCGAAGACCACTGATTGCTTTTTCACATGGGATCACATTTAAACTCTAGAGTATTCCAAGTAGTCTGGAGGATTGGGAATTGTTATCCTGCTGTATGGGCAAGGCTGGTGGAAGGGTAGTGACTCACCTAAAGTGTCCCAATGATGGAACCCTGATCTTTTCACTCTTGCTCCAGCAACCTGTCTAGCAGACTCCACATCACACTTGGTTCTTCTCTATTAGCTCCTGGTTCTGGGATGTAGAGTCCACACCCTTCTCTGATGTTGCATTAGAAGGGAGATTAAGAAGATAAGAAAGCACATGGAATAGAGAGGAAAGTAAGAGGATGGGAAAGCACATGAAACACAGGGGATGGGATGATGATGTCTGGCCTGTCCCCACTCAGTTATCTGGAAGCTGTGCTATGATACTTTTCCTCTTCCCCAGCTCCATCCTACAACCCCCTGCTACATACAACAGTGACACTGAAGCTCACACATAATAGAAATGTGGGCTTCTCTGTGCTTTCTGTTACATTTCCAAGTATTCACCCTAGTAGTCACGCTATTACATTAATGTCAAGACATCACACTGGCATAGTGAAGGAGGTAATGTTAGAATGAAGAACATTTGCTGATGGCCTACAAGATGCCACAAGCTTTAGGTTGTTATTTTCAGACATTTTCTCTTCAAATCCTCAAAGCGGTGCTCTGAGGTGAGCATCATTACTTTCTTTCCACAGATGGGGATACAGTCAGGCTCAGAGAGCAAAATACATGCTCAAAGAATTCTAGGGAGGTGTCAAGCAGACACTGAAACCAATTTCAAGGTCCTTCCACTGGCCAATTCTGGAAAAATGTGAGCATCAAAATACAGAATGATAGTAACAGGAGTGTAACCCTTTGAAAAAAAATAGGAATCTCACAGTCATATTGATATAAATAAAAACATGAATAAGTACATTAATAAATAATGAGGCCAAGCACAATGGCTCATACCTGTAATCCAGGACTTTGGGAGACCAAGGCAGGTGAATTTCTTGAGCCCAGGAGTTCAAGACCAACCTAAGCAACATAGTGAAACCCCCATCTCTACTAAAATACGAAAATTAACTGAGTGTGGTGGGATGTACCTGTAGTTCCAGCTACTTGGGAGGCTGAGGTGAGAGGATCGTTTGAGCCTGGGAGGTTGAGACTGCAGTGAGCCAAGATCAAGCCACTGCACTCTAGCCTGGGCAACAGAGAGAGACAGGAAGGACGGAAGGAAGGAAGGAAGGAAGGAAGGAGGGAGG
>NW_016809093.1:150199-151812 GCF_001698545.2 Rhinopithecus bieti | reverse complement strand
GAGGGAAAAAAGGGAAGGGAGGGAAGGGGAGGGAGGGGAGGGAAGGAAAGGAAGGAAAGGAAGGAAGGTAAGGAAGGGAAGGAGGGAGGGAGGGAGAAATCTCTACACTCAAGTGCTTAGTAATAATTCATGAAGGAATAACAGAATTAGAAAAGCAACATTTGACGACTCTCATAGTTGTAAGTGATTCAGGTAAAAATCATAAATGTTCAGTTTGTACCAGCAAATCCACAGTGGTCACTGAGTCATCATGGTAACCATGCTTGCTCAAAAAAGCTGGGAAAAAAATGAATGACCACCCTGATCTTATTCCTAATATATGCTTGGAACTGAATAGGACTCACATGATGCATAGTAATTAACCTCAACTATCCCTTACAATAAACATTCCTGGCAGCTTCAGTGATATATACATTCATAATACATACACACCCACATACATACATACTTGATCTCTCTCACCATCCCAGATCCCAGGAATTCATTGATGTAGATTTACTGAGTGGGTGGGTGGCCAGGTAAAATTTAAAACCTGGCAGGCATGGTGGCTTATGCCTATAATCTCAACATTTTGGGAGGCTGAGGTGGGAGGGTCACTTGTGCCCAGCAGTTTGACATCAGCCTGGGAAACATGAGACTCTGTCTCTACAAAGTAAACAATAAGTTAGTCAGGTATGGTGGTGTGCACCTGGAGTCCCAGCTTCTCGAGAGGCTGAGGCGGGAGGATTGCTTGAACTCAGGAGGTTAAGGCTGCCGTGAGCTATGATTGTACCACTTTACTCTAGCCTGGGCAACAAAGCAAGATGCTGTCAAAAAAACAAAAAACAAAAATACAACACCACCACAACCACCACCACCACCAACAAAAAACAGCAAACCTTGCATTTCAACAGATTTATGTTAAGCATACATATAAAGTTGAAAGCTACTGAACCATGCTCTTTTAATGATTACTTTTCTGGAGATGACCCCTGTAGAATATCTCTGAGACATCTTTCAAATACTTTTCAATCAGAAAATGGCCCGTGCTTTCAACCAAAGGAAACCTTGAGCTATTATTATTTGGCTGCTGAGAAAATATAATAGTTCAAAGAAAAAATAATAATTAGGGATTGTATTTTAAAATGCCATTTATAGTACCTTCGAAAAGTATGAAATATTTATGGATAAAAAATCTGTCCTCAATTGTACAACACCTGCACACGGAACATTAGAAAACATTGCTGAGAAAATTAAAGGAGACTTAAATAAATGGGGGACATACTGTGTTCGTGAATCAGAAGACTCAGTATTGTTAAGATATCAGTTCTCCCCGATATGATCTATAAATTTAATGTAAACTCAATAAAAAATTTTACCAAAGTTTTAAAAAGGGAATTGACAGGCTGATTCTAAAATTCATGTGAAAATTTGATGGATCTAGCTGATAAAAACAACTTTGAAAAAAAGGTCAAAGTTAGAGAACAAACACTACCTGACTTCAAGACTCTTTACAAACCTACAGTAATCAAGACTATGCTGTTGGCATCAAGGTAGAAAAGCAGATCAAACAGAATAAGGAATCCAAAACCTACCAAACCTACATGGATAACTGTTTTTTTTTTTTTTTTTTT
>NW_016809093.1:137691-149324 GCF_001698545.2 Rhinopithecus bieti | reverse complement strand
TCAACAAATTGTGCTGGTAGAAGTGGTCATCTATATTCACAAATACAAACAGTGATCCAAATATCATACTATACACAAAGGTAAACTCAACTCAAAGTGGATCATAGATATACATATAAAACCTAAAACTATAAGACTTCTACCAGAAAACACAGGAGAAAATCCTTGTGACTTTGGGTAAGGTAAAGACTTCATGAGTGAGACAAAACTACAATCTGTAGGTGAAGAAATCAATAAATTAGACTTCCTGAAAGTTAAAAACTTTGCTCTTCCAAAGATACTGTTGACAAGTCCTTGTTTGGGAGAAAATGTACGGAAACCATTTATCTGGTAAAGGGCTTATATCCAGAATACAGAAAATCTCACAAAACTCCTTAAGAGGAAAATAGACACTCCAATAAATAAATGGACAGAAGAGTTGAAAAGACACTCCACTAAAGAAAATATACAGATGTCAAATAAGCACATGAAAAGATATTCAACATCATTAATAATTAGGGAAAGAAAATGAAAAGTACAGTGAGATACTATTTCATTCCAGAAGAATGATCAAAATTTAAAAGACTGACCATACCAATCATCAGCAATTTTCTGGAAGCTGAAACCCTGCTTCCAGTGAAGAAATCAATAAATTAGACTTCCTGAAAGTTAAAAACTTTGCTCTTCCAAAGATACTGTTGACAAGTCCTTGTTTTGGGAGAAAACGTTTGGAAACCATTTATCTGGTAAAGGGCTTATATCCAGAATAGGATATATCCAGAAAAGGGCTTATATTCAGCTGAAACACTGCTAGTTGGAATGAAAAATGGTACAACCACTTTGAAAACAGTTTGGCCGTTTCTTACAATGTTAATCTTACCTCTACCACATGGTCCAGGGACTGAACTCCTAAGTATTGACCCTTGAAAGAGAATGCATATTTTCACAAAAAGACTTATTCACAAATGTTCATAGCAGCTTTATTTACAAGAGCCCTAAATGAGAAACAGCCAAAATGTCCATCGACAAATGGATGGATAATAAAATGTTTAGTGTGGTTGTATACTGCAATAGCATTTAGCAATCAAATGAAGTATATCAATGGATAAATGTAATAAAATGGATAAATATAAAAATAAGTAGAGTGAATGAAAAAACCCAGGTGTTGATGAAAAAAAAAAAAAAGAAACCACCTCTATGATTCCATTTAAATATATTTCTGGACATGTAAAGTAATGTATAGTGACAGGCATGCTGTGTTTACCTGGGGGCAAGACAGTGGGAAGGGTAGGTAGGCCAGGTACTACAGAACTGAAATTGTGATGTCCTGGGAAATAATAATGGTATTTAGAATAATCTAGTTATCTTAGTGGACATAGCTGGGTATCATTATAATAGGGCAAACTACATTGCAATTATTAATTTTGAAAATGCTAAATTCTTATACTTGACATTTTGATATTTTTAGGTAGCACTTAATTAATTTCTGGCTTCTTAGAAAATTTCATTATAGAACAGACAAAAATGTAGAAACCATGGAAGAATGCATACTATAATCACAAATTGCTAGGAAGATCTTCTAACCTTCTAACTGCATAGTTCAACATCCATCAGAGAAATTCATGGGCATCACTGACAGCTATTCATACAGGCAGAAAATGTATGTAAATTTGTTGCAAATACATGTTACACATCAAGTTCCCTCCTCAAGTGAACAATTCATTGCTTTATGATAAAGTAAGGCATCTCTCAGATGGGAATCAAGGTTACTACAAAAAGTAGTTTCTCATCTTCTGGACTATGTTATGAACCTCACAGGAGCTATTCCACAACACAGTTTTGTTCAGATCTATGAACTCACTAGAATCAGGCATCATATCCCACCAGGGAGGGAAGTGCCAGGGGTCTCCTGAGGACAGCTGCCCTTCAAATCCTGAGTAGAAGCTTCAGCACCCATCATGTCCCAGATCCTCAGAACAAACCTCCTTCAGACACTTAATATAAGTTCAGACACAGGCATGAAGAGTTGCACAGGGAGAAAGAGAATCCAGCCATTATTGTATATTCCTGGAGTAACTCTGTTCCTGGCACCATACTAGGCACTGGGTTAGTGACCAATGACACTGATAAAATTGGGTAGTGATCATATCCAGAAGGTACAATGGGTTTCTCACCAGGGCCTTTTTCTTCTTTCCTTATCTATCCCCTAACAACAAATCTGAAAAGGAATAAAAAGAGGCCTGAATTCATATAAACATTCCTGATCCCACAATAACCACAGGGCTATGGTCTTGTACCTGCTTTATCATGGTAAGTTCCAGAAATTCTGTGGGTGAGCACAATTATCCCCATTATACAGAATGGGACACTAAGCTCAGTCTTTGCCTGTATCATCCTCCCACACCCCTCCTTTACATGGAAAGTAGTCCTGAGACACCCTGGAACAGGACACCACACTCCCTGGGGCCAGGAGGGACCCACCTCTCTTTCTCACCAGACAGCCAGGGCACCGAGTCCCAAAGCAAGAACAAGGAGATTTGGCTGGAATCCCTTGTCTTTCCACACCCCGGGGCAGCTCAGCCCTACATCTTCAGCTGAGTCTCAAACACTTGAAGGCAACCTGCTTTTTTCACCAGGCCATGTAAGTCTCCATTGAAAAGTCGTCACAGTCACCCTTATGATGTCTGGTTTCTATGGCAACCGAGACGTACAGGCTTGTCCTCCACACCGGAAATGCTGCCTCCAAAGCGCCCTCTGTCCTCTTGCCTTTCTGGGAAAGCAAAAAACCTTCTCTCTTCAGACTACCACCTGAGAAAGCTTACCAATAAAAGGAACTAGACTGGGACCCAGGCAATTGGTGGAACACTGCCCTCATTTGATAAAGGACAGAAGTCCGTGTTGTTGGGAATTTTGTTTGCTTTAAAACTGACCTTGAGGGAATATTATCACTACATAGAGAGCCAGGGAGGTATCCTAAGGCTCTAGACGATGAGCTAGCCCTGAGGGAGGGAACATGTACAACTCATACACCATGCTAGGCAGTTAGGCATCTGTGGCAGAAAACTGAGAGACTGTTTATAATCATATGACTAAACAACCTAGGGACACCAAAATATGTCATTTAAGATATCTCTAAGTTATTTCATGGAAGCAGGCTTAGAATAATATAGTCATTTAGTAGGCAAAAACCTAATCAATTCAATCATACAATGGTTTGTCTTAACAAAGTCTTTTTCCCCCATCCCAGTATTTTATTCCATGTGAATGGACATTCACAACCAAAACATTTCTAGCCTCTCTGCACACTCCTTTGGGAGGAGAAACATGCTGCTCAGCTGGAGTCCTTCCTTCAAAACTCTTTGTAGTAAGCTGCCTTTCAGAGACACTCACTCTGCTCTGCCAGCAGGAGGGGATCTTACAAGAGGCCCACAGTTCTGCTCTTTTTGTGTCTCGCTGGCTCCCCAACTATTCCTATGGTCTTGCTTTACAATGCTCGAATATTTTTTTAAAATTTTTCTTGAGATGGAGTCTCACTCTTTCACCAGGCTGGTATGCACTGGCGTGATCTTGGCGCACTGCAACCTCCACCTCCTGGGTTCAAGCAATTCTCCTGCCTCAGCTTCCCAAGTAGTTGGGACCACAGCCATGTGCCACCATGCCCAACTAATTTTTGTATTTTTAGTAGAGACATGGTTTCACTATGTTGGCCAGAATGGTCTCGATCTCTTGACCTCGTGATCCGCCTGCCTCAACCTCCCAAAGTGCAGGGATTACGGGCATGAGCCACTGCGCCCAGCCTACAATGCTTGAATCTTTAAGGGCCTGCCAGCCCCCACCAAGTACTCCACTGCTCCAAGTCTTAGCACTAAACCAAGATATATAATTTTAAAACTACATGAGCTTTATTTCTTATAAAGGTGATATTGGAGAATGTGACTTAGATTTGCTGTCACATGGGCTATGAAAGAGCTCCAGAATCGACAGTGTCCACCTAGCAGTGCTGCACTGGGAGTCACAACTGCCAAGGATTGCAATGCATAATGACCTGCTATCTCCTGAAGGAGCCCTGTCCATGTGTGTTCAAGAAAAGTGACTTTCTTGCCAAGGGCTATCCCTGTAGCAGGAGAAATGTGAAGAAATATCCCTTGTTTGGAATCATAACTCACTAAGCCAACCTCTGAGGTTTTTCTTATGAAGTGGTTTATAGAAACACACTCTCAGCACCTGAATTTACATGACTGTAGTAGAGGCTCATCTTACGGTATTACGCTCCAAATTCCAATGGTAATGGAAAAATTATACATTGTATAAATTTCCATTGGAAATCTCTTCAAGTAGGAATCAATGGCATGTCCTATCAATGGACATCTCTATCCATTTATCAATGACAAACCTCTATCCACATATAAACCAACACTCAGATTATAGTCAAAATTATAACTAAGTTCCACCAGCCCTTTCTTATTCAGTAACAGATCACAGAAAAAGAGGGAAAGCTCACCAAAACCCTAATGTTTTGCATATATATTTCTCCTTAACCATTAACCCCCAAAATAGCCATTTATTATCACTCAGGAGTCTGTGTGTTGACTGGGCTGAGCTGGGTGTTTTCTGCTTCATGGGGTATCTGTCACCTGGGGATGCAGTCATCTGGATGTTCCACACATCTGGGACATCCAAGAGGCTCACTCACATGGATGGTGACTGGTACTGGTAACTCCTGGGAGCTCAGCTGGGGTTTTGCCTGGAACACCTTGGTTTGACACAGAGTCCTCCATAGGTAGGGTAGCCGGAGAAAATAGAAGACGCTCAGTTAAATTTGATTCCAGATAAATAATGAATAATATTTTAGTGTGTGATGGTTATATTTATATGCCAACTTGGCTGGGCTAAAGTACACAGCTCATCAAACATTATTCTGGATGTTTCTTTGAGGGTGTTTTTGAATGAGATTAAAATTTAAATTTCTGGATATTGTATAAAGCAGATTACCATCTATACTGTGGGTAGGCTTCATTTAATCAACTGGAAATCTGCATAGAAAAAAAAAAAAAGACTGACACCCCCTGAAGCAAAGAGAAGTGTGCTGGAAGATGGCATTTGGAATTAAACTGCAACATTGGTTCTTCACTGGTCTGCAGTCTGCAAACACATCCTGCAAATTTGGGACTTCCAGCTACCATAATCATGCTAGCCAATTCCTGAAAATAAATCAGTCTCTCCCCAAACCCTCTATTTAGATAGATAGATACATACATATACACACATACTGTATTGGATATGTGACTCTGGATGTGGCATGCTATACTAGTTTATTTGAATTCAACTGGGCATCTCATATTTTTATTTGCAAAATCTGGCAACCCTATGGGTGCAGCCTTTGGATATGTAAGTTTTATTGACCTTCTGACATGACATTTCCAATGAGTCAAGTCTAAGGAAAATGAGCAGGTAAGACTGAAAAAAAAGGACAAAAGCCGGTAATATCTAGTGCTGGTGAAATAAAGGGGAAACAAACTTTCATATACACTATTGGCGCAGCATTGATGTATACACTTTCTGAGGCCCATATTATTACAGCTTAATGACTTGAATGGCCTTTGTGAAGAAGTCCTATTTCTATCAACACGGGAGTTTCAGCTGAGGGTTTAGAAAAGGCTCATCAACGTACTTTGTATCACCAGAGATTAGTTTGAATTTCATAGAATTTTATATAAACATAATCATAAAGCATGTACTCTTTCTAGTTTTTGGCTTCTACAAATAAAGCTACTACAAACATTTAAAAAAAAAAAGAAAGAAAGAAAAGGCTCATCGAGGTGACTCTGATGTGCATCCTAGTTAAGAAGCCCTGGACGTGGGGGCAGGTCAAATTAATACATGAGATAGCTTCTATTTATGGAACAGAGTGTTTAGAGGGGCCTAGCTCCAGGTCCTTTATGTTAGTGTCTGGATTTGATCTCATGACAGCCCTGCTACTGAGGTACCAGTATCCTCTCTTCTTCATGGATGTCTGCGACTACAAAGCACATGCTTCTTACCACAGAGCTGGATGGCAAAAAATGTTGCTCAGCACGCCCACTGCCAGAGCCAGGCCCACTGCCAGAACCTGCCAGCTTGGGCACCTTGAGTTGCTGGTGGCAGAGCTTTAGCATGAGGACATATACTGTTAAGGAGTTTAATCTCTGTTCTCCTTGTGTTTACCCTTCCTGCATTTCTAGCAGAAAACCAGGCTTGGGCCTCCTTCCCCATCTCAGGAAAGGTTTATAGCAGGGCTGGAGGCAGAAGCTGTCTGAAGCCAGTGTTTGCTTCATCCTGCATGAAAATTTAAACTTAAGGAAAGGATTGGGCTGCCTGTACCTGGCAGGGAGGGGAAGGGTTCTGAGGACACAGAGAAGGGAGAAGAGAGGTTTCTCCTGGACAGGGATGAGGTCAGAGGTCTACAGGTCCCTCCGGGAGTAGGGACCAGAGCATTGCTTCATATCAATGTTTGGAGAAGCTCTGTATGTAGTTCATCGAGGCTGGGCATCCATCCATGAGACAGATTCTCCTGTTTGGTTGGAAGGATGAATAGCTCAGGGTCGGGAAGAGGGGTGGGGCTGCAGGTAGCAAACCAGCTAGGGAAATGGTCAGCTCAGCCCTCAGCAGTGGGGACACATGCGTGATAACGATCTGCCATGCTGTATCTGGAGGATACATTTCCACAAATGGTTATTCTTTGTCAAAGAGCATGACTATTTTTAATATATACTGTCTAGTTGAAAGTTAAAATCTTTTTACTAATGAATATCCCAACCAACTACAAGATGAGAGCACCTGTTTCTCTAGATTTGTGCAATAATGGGTTTCCCAATGTTAATATTTGCTGACGTAATATCCTATCACTGTAATGTTAAAATACTTTTCATTTTTCTCCACCTATTTCCACATAAATGGCATATTTCACACATGCATTTCTAAATGTAAACATAACAGTCCCACTTTATGCCTCAGAATATGTCCTTGAATAGTCCTAGAGTCTGATGAGAAAACCTGATGAGTGAGTTTCTGTTTATGCTGTGTCCTGTTTAAATGGAAATTGTG
Source organism: Rhinopithecus bieti (assembly GCF_001698545.2). Classification (NCBI taxonomy): domain Eukaryota; kingdom Metazoa; phylum Chordata; class Mammalia; order Primates; family Cercopithecidae; genus Rhinopithecus; species Rhinopithecus bieti. The sequence continues at coordinate 142,262 of NW_016809093.1, read as the reverse complement.
GAGTCATAAGAACGACATACACTGAAGCAGGAGAACAATATGGTGGAGTGTCTTTGCAGAGACACTGGGGAACATATATGAGAGAAGCAAGCATGGCCTCATCAACTCTTAAGTCTGCACTGCTGCAAGAATAGTCATGGCAGCATGGCCAAAATATCAAAACAGCCCCAAAGTCACCTTCTTAAAGACATCTCAGAAACATCATTTTCAGAAGAAATAATTTCAATAAGTGTTTGCTATGATTTGGATGTTTGACTCCTCTAAACCTCATGTTGAAATTTGATCCCCAATGTTGGAGGTGGGACCTAACAGGAGGTGTTTGGGTCATGGGGGTGGATCCCTCATGAAAGTCTTGGTGCCATCCTTGCTGTGATGAGTGAGTCCTTGCTCTGTTAGTTACCACAAGAGCTGGTTGTTTAAAAAAGTCTAGTACCTCCCATCTCTCTTCTCCCTCTCTCGCCATGTGATCTCTGCACAAGTTAGCTCCCCATGGCCTTCCATCATGAGTGGAAGCTTCCTGAGGCCCTCATCATAAGCAGATGCCCAATCTTGAACTTTCCAACCATCAGAATTGTTAGCCACATAAACTTTTTCTTTATAAGTTATGCAGCCTCAGATATTCCTTTATAGCAACACTAAATGGACTAAGATAGTGTTATAAAAATATATGGTTTATTCCATTTACTCATCAGGACAGCAGTGTGAAGAAAGTATGGTGAGTCCCATCTCACAGATGATCAAGCTCTGGCTCACAGAGACTAAGACCCTCTCCAGATAAGTGGCAGAATGGCAATGAGATTCTATCTCTTACCCTCCCATGCAATGGAACCAGCAGCTTCTTATTTGGAAGATGATAATTTTATACTTCCCCAGTATTGTTCCCTAAGGGTACTCACTCAACAGCCCTTCACATTGAGGAAGAGGATGGTGGAGATGAAATCCTACCCTTTGGGCCATGAGGCATAGCTGTAGGGTCATATGGATTACCAGGTTTCTGAGGTTAACTGTGGGGTGAAATAAAGAAACATAATCTCATGTGGAACAAGAAATAACAGCGAAGAGAACAGAAAACAGCAGGCCCTCCAGGGATCACCTCTACCTCTCTCTGTCTTTACTCCCTTCCCCACGTCATTTGTCTCCTGCTCTGTGTGACAGTATGGGATGTACACAGGTATCCAAGGTACCCTAAGAGAGGACAGAATGATGGGAAGATCTAGACCATGAGAAGGGTGGATCATGCAGCACTAGTCCTGGGTGTTGGCTCACCCACCAGGCGCTCCATCTCTTCCTACTTCTGTGTGCCTCACCATCACTCTACCACACAGTAATGAAGCTCCCACATTAACAGAAATATGCACTCTCCAAGGGAGGCTAGCAGGGTAAGTGACTTAACCCTGAGACCAGAACATCAACAGTTACTGGTTTGGGTCTGGCACCAATAATGCAGAGAGATCTCTAGTCTCTCTTGCTCCAGTGTCCTGAACAGCAGACAGTATGAGGCTTTCATCAAGCCCCTCGGGACTGCAAAGGAAACACACTTCTCTCATGCAGATGGCGGGTAATATAAGGGGGCAGGAAAACCTGCAAAACAGGAAGAAGTGGGGTATGTGGTGACTTTATTCCCTTACCCCAAACTCCATTCATGGGGTCCATGATTCAGTTGAATAGAAGTGGTGGAATCCCCTTCTTCCCTTCCCCAGCACCATCAGGGCGCTCATTCCACCACATAGAAATGACACTGACTCACGGTGAAATTAGAAATGTGGGAGTGTTTTCCTTCTCCCAAATCCTCTCTAATCTCATGGAAAATAGTTACTATACACTAGAGAAACTTGACAAACCCCATCTTAATTAATTAACATCACCAGTGACATTAAGTAGGCCTCTTGACTACCAGATATAGTGTGACAAGAAGGGCACTTCAACTCAATGGTATTCTTTCTCAAAACACATAATCCTGGTCTAATCACAATAAGAACAACTGGCTAAGCCTGTACTCCTCATAACTGTCAGGGTCATGAAAGTCATCTGGAAGTTCCTCAAATGGATAAGCAGGGAGTTACCAGCAATTCCACTCTTAGGTAAATACTCAAGAGAAATGAAAACATAAGTCTACCTGAAAACTTGTACACAAATGTATGTTGAATTGTCATTCATATTAGCCAACAACTAGAAATAATCCAATGACTATCAACAGATAAATGGATAAAAAATGTAGTCTATTCATACAAGATTTTTCAGCCATTAGAAAGAATGACATTATGACACATGCTACACCATGGATGAACCTTGAGTATATATCATAACCAGGTGAAGGAAGCCAGACAATAAAGACCAAATATTGTATGATTCCATTTATATAAAGCATGTAAACAGGCAAATACATAGACACAGAAAACATTTGTGATTGCCAAGGCTGAAGCAGGAATTAACTGTATTCAAGCATGACAGGACTTTTTGAGGTAATGGAAATGTTAAAAGCTTAATTATGGTGATGGTAGCACAACTCTACACATTTACTAAAATTCATCAAATTTTACCCTTAAAATGGGTAAATTTCATTGTCTGTAAAGTATATTGCAAGAAAGCTGTTTAAAATATGGCACTACAATTTTATGTAGTATGCCAGCAAGACAGAACTGTTCACTCCCCTGGAAAGGGGCTGAAGCCAGGGACCCAAGTGGTCTAGCTCAGTGGATCCCACCCCACGGAGCCAGCAAACTAAGATCCACTGGCTTAAAATTTTTGCTGCTAAGATCCACTGGCTTAAAATCCTTGCTGCCAGCATAGCAGTCTGAAGTCCACTTGGGATGCTCCAGCTTGGTGGGGGGAGGGGCGTCCACCATTACTGAGGCTTGAGTAGGTGGTTTTCTCCTCACAGCATAAACAAAGACACAGGAAAGTTCGAACTGGGCAGAGCCCACCAAAGCTTGGCAAAGCCGCTGTAGCCAGATTGCCTCTCTAGATTCCTCCTCTCAGGGCAGGGCATCTCTGAAAAAAAGCCATCAGCCCCAGTCAGGGGTTTATAGATAAAACTCCCATCTCCCTGGGACAGAGCACCTCAGGAAAGGGGTGGCTGTGGGTGCAGCTTCAGCCTACTTAAACGTTCCTGCCTGCCAGCTCTGAAAAGAGTAGCAGATCTCCCAGCACAGTGCTCGAGCTCTGCTAAGGGACACACTACCTCCTCAAGTGGGTCCCTGACCCCCATAAGTCCTGACTGGGAGACACCTCCCAGCAGAGGTCGACAGACACCTCAGATAGGAGAACTCCGGCTAGCATCTGACGGGTGCCTCTCTGGGATGAAGCTTCCAGAGGAAGAAACAGGCTGCAGTCTTTGCTGTTCTGTAGCCTCCACTGGTGATACCCAGGCAAATGGGGTCTGGAGTGAACTGCCAGCAAACTCCAGCAGACCTGCAGCAGAGGGGCCTGTTAGAAGGAAAACTAACAAACAGAAAGGAATAGTATCAACATCAACAAAAAGAATGTCCACACCAAAACCCCATCCAAAGGTCACCAACGTCAAAGACCAAAGGTAGATAAATCCATGAAGATGGGGAGAAATCTGCACAAAAAGGCTGAAAATTGCAAAAACCAGAAGGCCTCTTCTCCTCCAAAGGATCACAACTCCTCACCAGCAAGGGAACAAAACTGGATGGAGAATTAGTTTGACAAACTGACAGAAGTAGGCTTCAGAAGGTGGGTAATAACAAACTCCTCTGAGCTAAAGGAGCATGTTCTAACCCAGTACAAGGAAGCTAAGAACCTTTTAGAAAGGTTAGAGGAACTGCTAACTAGAATAATCAGTTTAGAGAAGAACATAAATGACCTGATGGAGCTGAGAAACACATCATGAGCACTTCATGAAGCATATGCAAGTATCAACAGCTGAACTGATCAAGCAGAAGAAAGGATATCAGAGATTGAGATCAACTTAATGAAATAAAGCATGAAGACAGGATTAGAGAAAAAAGAATGAAAAGGAACGAACAAAGCCTCCAAGAAATATTGGAATATGTGAAAAGACCAAACCTATGTTTGACTGATATACCTGAAAGTGATGGGGAGAATGGAACCAAGTTGGAAAACACTTTTCAGGATATTATCCAGGAGAACTTCCCTAACCTAGCAAGACAGGCCAACGTTCAAATTCAGGAAATACAGAGAACACCACAAAGATACTCCTCAAGAAGTGCAACCCCAAGATACATAATCGTCAGATTCACCAAGATTGAAATGAGGGAAAAAATGTTAAGGGCAGCCAAAGAGAAAGGTCGGGTTACCCACAAAGGGAAGCCCATCAGACTAACAGCGGCTCTCTCTGCAGAAACCCTACAAGCCAGAAGAGAGTAGGGGCCAATATTCAACATTCTTAAAGAAAGAATTTTCAATCTAGAATTTCATATCCAGTCAAACTAAGCTTCATAAGCGAAGGAGAAATAAAATCCTTTACAGACAAGCAAATGCTGAGAGATTCTGTCACCACAGGCCTGCCTTACAAGAACTCCTGAAGGAAGCACTTCAGGAGTGGAAAGGAACAAGCGGTACCAGCCACTGCAAAAACATGCCAAACT
>NW_016809093.1:124664-135768 GCF_001698545.2 Rhinopithecus bieti | reverse complement strand
TAGGTGGGAACTGAACAATGAGATCACTTGGACTCTGGAAGGTGAACATCACACACCGGGGTCTATTTTGGGGGGGGGAAGGGGGAAGGATTGCATTGGGAGTTATACCTGACGTAAAGGATGAGTTGATGGGTGCTGACGAGTTGATGGGTGCAGCACACCAACATGGCACAAGTATACATATGTAACAAACCTGCACGTTATGCACATGTACCCTAGAACTTAAAGTATAATAATAATAAAAAAAAAGAAGAAAAAAAAAATAAAAGAAAGTGACAGAGCATCTCTTTCCTTCCCCACTGTATTGTGGGTCCATTGACATTTCCACAGAGAAGTCTTCTTTGAAGTCCCTTTCTGACAAGGTTTCTCTTCCAACTATTTTCTTCTTCTTCAGCTTTGAATTTATTCTTGTTCATACTTATCTCAGTTGTAATTTTTCATTAATCTACAGGATTATTTGATTAGTGCCTTCCTTGCCAACTGAAGAGCAAATTAGAATAAATCAGGGGCTATATTTATTTTTACTAGGGCTGCCATATTTATCACAGACAAACAAGTAAACAAATAAAATAAAAAACTACAGGACACTCAGCTAAATTTGAATTTCAGATAAACATAGAATAATTTTTAGTATAAGAATGTTGTTTATCTAAAATTCAAATTTAACTGGGAATCCTGTATTTTATCCTGCAACATTTTTAGCCACAGTTTACTTTCAGGGCTTATCACAGTATTAAGAACATTGTAAGAGTTCAATTAAAATATCTTGAATGGATGAATGCCAGACTACAGGGAGGAAGGAAAGTATCATAACATTTTAGACAGTTGCAAATACATAAGATTGCATACTAGTATAATTATAATCCATTTCCAAAAACACTTCCTTAAAGTAAGTTTTCAAAAGCCAGGAACAACCCATAGAGCTCATAGACAAAACTTTTACAGAGTAGTAGTCAGTAAAAATGTCATACCACAATTCCACCATCAACATATTTTCGATTCTCCTGATATCTATACAGAAAAGGTAACAAAAATCATATACACATCACATAATTAACTAAAAACCACATTTGAACCAAAAAGACTCTCCTCATTTTTTACAGTGTTGACTGAAATACAGTAGGCGAAACTCACAAAATATGTAGTTGTAAACAGAAACATTCACTAGAGATAAAGGGGTGTAGAAATAGCCAGGAAAACTGGCAAATAACCCTCATAAGATTTTGAGTGTACCTCAGATATTGTTCTTTGTCATCATTATTATAACTGTTTGACCTAATTGCTGTCTATAAATTAAAAAGCAGATTATTGTCTTCTCAGCCCCTTTTCATGTTTCTCTTTTCTTTCATTAATTTCAACAAATATTGAATGTCTATTGCATGTAAGACAATGTCTAAAACAAAATAAAAATCTGTGTAAATGTGAAAAAAAATACGGTACTGACCTAGTTTTCTGTTGTACCACAGCAATGATCAAACGTTTTCATACAAAAGAATTGATGCATATGTTTTATATAAAAATGAATGCATATAGGGCCGGGCGTGGTGGTTCACGCCTGTAATCCCAGCACTTTGGGAGGCCAAGGCGGGCGGATTACGAGTTCAAGAGATCGAGACCATCCTGGCCAACATGGTAAAACCTCGTCTCTACCAAAAATACAAAAAATCAGCTGGGCGTGGTGGTGCGTGCCTGCAGTCCCAGCTACTCGGGAGGCTGAGGCAGGAAAATCGCTTGAACCCAGGAAGTGGAGGTTGCCGTGAGCCGAGATCACACCACTGCACTCCAGCCTGGCAACAGAGCGAGACTCCGTCGCAAAAAAAAAAAAAAAAAAAGAATGCATATAAAAGCGTGCCTGTGTCCTACCCCTGCTGCCTCTGTCCTGTGTAACTCCAAGCAATGATCATTCCTCTTCCCCTTTCCCCTCATTGCTACATCAGGTTGTGCTTGTGTGCAAAATTTGATTGCATCTGATCACTTACACATCTTCCAATTATGGCAATGACTTGAGAGCGGATCCATGACAGAGTCCAGAACCCATCCTATGTGATAGGATGTCAGCATTAACTAATTTCTTCACTCCTCTGTGGCTGACCTCACATGCCTCCCCTTGGGGAGTCTAAATGGCACAACTCTATGTGTGCCACTATGTCAATACATATCAAAGGGTACACACCACTTACATAAACAATTTCCCTTATAGAAATTCATCTTCAGAATGTAGTGAAGAATGTTCATAAGCATCTGGTTATAACGACTGCCATCCTGATAATTCTCTTTTGTCACTTCTGGGCCTGAATTTGGGAAGAGAGACCAAATGAGACACAAACCCATGAAGGGGCAGAGGGAAATGTGGTTGTCAGCACACACACACATACACACACACACACTCTCTCACACAAACTGAGACATTTATCACGTTGTGTTGTATTTCTCCTAAGACAGCTTGCTGGACTCAAGGAAGACACATTCAACTCACTAGTGCAAATAGCCACAGGAACTGTGCCTGTAACTGTGCCCTTCAGCAGTGCACAGACTCTGAAAAGATGCCATCCACACAGTATAGATAAGGAAATATCAGGACAGTCTGAATAACATGAGGTTGTGAAAATTGATTATGTCACATCCATAGGATGGAATTCCAGAAGGCAATGAAAACGAGTTATAATGAAAGTAATGATGAGACATGACTTCTTGTGTACCAAATTAATGATTCTCATTATTTCTAATGTGTGGAGAAACAGGTACTTTCACACTGTGATACAGTTCATATAAATTAGTAATAGTATTTTGAATTCATTATTAATATAAAATGTTACAGTTCAAAGGGCTTTAAAATGACTCAGGAACTTAATTATAAATAAATGCTTACAACAATATTTGCATATACATGAGCATGGCTTAAGTACATTATTTTTTGGTCATAGAAATGAGTAAGGGAACTAAATTTTCATATATTTGACATGTAATAAACTAGTGAAAATAAAATATTATGAGAGGCATCCACACCAAAATAAAAAAATACAACAGATCCAAAAAAAAAAGTAAGAAGATATTAGTAGTAATATAAGATGTTTAAGTATTTTAAAGTATACTTCCATGCAAAAATGGTTATAATAAGGGCAAACTTGGGTTACGAAGATGATAAAAGATCGGCATCCATTTTAGCTTACCCAGTTCTCCAGCTATTTATCCATATGTCTCAAAGCATTGAAAAAATGTATTTATTATTCTGACATAGTTTTCTCTTCCACATAGTAAAAGGCTCCATTTTTTAAATGGAGGCCGTCAGTATTCCTACACACTGGGAATGCCCAACGTTCCACTCAGACTTCTAGAAAATTCTGTAGGGCGGGTTTGGGCCACAACTCCTCCCTCACACTTTCCTACTGTGATGTTCAAGCTGCAGTTCAGGCTTCAGTCACGAGGGGGCACTATCATACCACCATTGTCAAACTTCACAGCCGTGTTTGCATGGAGCAAAAAAAATTCCTCACTTAAAACCTAGCGTATGAATTTACATACAGAATAGCTCTAATTCTGTCAGAATAAAATTGGTAAGTGTAAAAGATGACAGTAAAATCCTCTACTCTGCGGCATCCATAAGATGAAACATGAGATACCTCTAGTGCACACTGGCAGCCCATGGCAGGCAGAATTATTGTAATTTGGTGTATTTTTGAAAGTTTAGTGACTATGTACATTGCATTTTATGTGAATTATCTGTTCATATCTTTTGATGATTTCTCTCCTCATTATTAAGACCTCTTCCATATCAAGGATATTATGTATTAACCATTCTAAATCCTAAATAAATATAGATAGCAAATAAACATATGAACTAGTGAAAGACTATACAATTTCTGTGTTTAAAAGCAATACAACAGAATTGAACACAAATGAGCAATCATATCAATAACAGTAAATTGGCTTAACTCATCTATTAAAAGAAAAGTATTTCAGATTACCTATTGAAGCAAAATCCAAAGCTATGCTTTTCCCAGTGATACACGTAAAACAAATGTATTCATAGAGGTTAAAAATGTAAGGATAAATATACACTAGGCAGTTGACAATATAAAGAAAGTAAGGGTTACAATCTTGATAATTAAGAGAAAAAAACTGAGACCAAAATGGATTTAAAGAGACAAAAAACCACAGTTGATAAAGCCAAAGGCTACAATTCACAAGGAAGATGGGAGCTATTGATACTTACATATGCAGTCATGTGGTAAAAATATTGATAGAACAAAAACTACAGTAGTGCAAAGAGAAGTAGGAAGAAGCACACCATTTAATAATAGATGATTCTACCACATTTCCTGTTATCCAAAAACGTTCAGGTGGAGAAAAATTTAGTAACTGTAGAGAAGACTTAAGCAACATAATTCCAAGGGTAGATCTTACAGATACGCTTATTCTAAACTGTGAAGCCTAATATTAGGTAACACACCTACTTTTCATATAAACATGAATCATTCATGAATATTGATTCTATCTGAGGCTGTTAAACAAAACTTGCGCCCAAATGGAAATAGATTAAAATTGCAGAATTTGGTGCATATAATCATAATGAACACAGAGCATGTATGAATTTATCTAGAGTAGCTATCAGAGACTATTTTAAAGCATTAAGTACCGATATCAATAAAAATGAAAATAAATGAGTTAAACATTCAATTCAGAAAGCCTGATAAAGAACCACAATGTAAACTAAAAGAATGCAGACAAAAAGAATAGTTAATGGTAAAATTAGAAGTGAATGTAAAGAAATAACATCTCAGCAGAGTTGGGATGAGAAGGAAGCAAACATTGGTGCTGTGAATAATGTGTCAAAAACTGTGCTGGGATCTGGAGGAGAGTTTCCCCTTGAATTCCTCACAATGCTCTCTTGAGTATAAGAATCAAGTTTGTGTGTGTGTGTGTACATATAGACATACGATGTTAAATTAACTAGTTGGAGGACAAGAACACCTATAGTATTAATGTGTGTGTGTGGTTGTATGAAGACAAATATGCAAAAAAATATATATTTTGTCTAGGGATGTTCTCATATATAGTAAAGTAATAAAAAAAATGTGGAGTAAATACTGCATTCTGGATATTGATCATCTCTAGCAGGGAAGAAAGGGCCATGGAGGAGTAAAGTTTTTCTTAACCTGGATTAATTTTATAGTTATCTATACACTTTATCTGAAATATTTCATAAGTAGCAGAGGTTTTAGGGGATATAGTGTTTTTTTTCATAAGTCTAATCCATACTCAGCAAAGGCTTAATATTGAGCCAAGTGGAGAAGTTAAAAATATCAGTCCCATCATAGACTGGGCGCAGTGGCTCACGCCTGTAATTCCAGCACTTAGGGAGGCCGAGGCAGGTGGATCACTTGAAGCCAGGAGTTCGAGACCACCAGCCTGGCCAATACAGCAATCCCATCTGTACTAAAAATACAAAAAAAAAAAAAAATTAGCTGAGTGGTCAATATGTTACATATATGCCATTTCCAATTAGATACATTGTTTAAGAATTGAGGCTGGATCAACGGGTAAAGGGTTCATTGGGAAGCAAATTTGGGGCAAGGCATGGTGGCTCCTGCCTGTGATCACAGAACTTTGGGAGGCCGAGGTGGGAGGATTCCTAGACGTTGGGAGTTCAAGATGAGCCTGAACAACATAGTGAGATCCCATCTCTACAAAAAAAATTTTTTTTTAATTAGGCAGGAGTCGTGGCACATGGCTGTAGTCCCAGCTACTCAGGATGTCAGGTGTCTCACACCTGTAATCCCAGCTACTTGGGAGGCTAAGGCAGAAGAATCGACTGAACCCGGGAGCAGAAGCTGCTGTGATCCAAGATCACGCCACTGCACTCTAGCCTGCGTGACACGGCAAGACTCTGTGTCAAAAAAAAAAAAAATCAATCCCATCATGGTGGAAATTAACATTGGGCTATGTTCTTTGGGATTTTTTTGTGTATACATGTATGCACATGAACTGTACATGCACTACATATGCAACTCATATAATAATTAATATACCATATATATAGTTTAGTACCCTGTCTTTTTTGTTATTTTAGTTTTCCTTTTACCTTAAGTACTAACATGTGGATGAGGCATTCTGGTTAAATTACAAGGTAAAAGACATGATACAACTTTGCTTTTTTTTGAAGGTTCTTGCTCTGTCACCCAGGCTGTAGTACAGTGGTGTGATCACAGCTCACTGTAGACTTGACCTCCTAGGCCCAAGCAGTCCTCCCACCTCAGCATCCTGAGTAGCTGGGACTACAGCCATGTGCCACCACTCCTGCCTAATTTTTAATTTTTTTTGTAGAGATGGGATCTCACTAGGTTGCTCAGGCTCATCTTGAACTCCCAGGCTCAAGGAATCTTCCCACCTTGACCTCCTAAAGTTCTGTGATCAGAGGCAGGAACCACCATGCCTTGCCCCAAATTTGCTTCCCAATGAACCCTTTACCAGTTGATACAGCCTCAATTCTTAAACAATGCATCTGATTGGAAATGGTATACATGTAACATATTGAATAATATTATATGTTTGGGTCTGCTCCTGAGATTTCTATAGACTTCCTTTAATCTATATATCAAACACTCTGTCCAACAGTTATTTCATTATAGGTTCATGAAACATAATACCTGGCCAAGTATTCCTACTCCTATTATTCACCCTTTTGATAGGTGAAATGAATAATAATAATAAAATATGCTAACAATTATAGGGTATATAGTATTAATAGATAAATTGCTTACTATAGATCACACAACCAAAAAGTGATGGTTCCCAGGGTCAAATTCAGAAACTTCTCGCCCCAAAGCCCACACCTCTAATCACTGTTTCTACACTGAGTGCTCCTCTGTGTTTGGGCTGAGGCCAACAAAGGGAAGGGACTTTCTCAAAGACCTGTGGTCAGTTGAGGGGTTTTGCAGCCAGGGCACAAGGTTAATGATTCTCATCTTCAGTCCAGCTGGTCCATTAATATTCCTGGCTCTTCTGTACTATTTCTTCTTGGGGCCCAATAAGAATTTCAGAGGGATCATGGTGGATGGGAGGCAAGACTAGATTGCAGCTCCCACGCGGACAGGCAGAGCAGTGTATGGAGACTCGCATCGTGTACTTTTGCTCCAGAACTACTGCAGAAATAAACTAGGAAAGCTGAGAGAACCCACAGACCTTCTGAAAGAAGGAGATTTTTCCTGCAGGACCCAGGAGACACTCCACATACTGTGAGTGCCCAAGCTGTGGAAGTGGAAAAGGGGGATCATCTACCCCTGAACACACACCCTCACTGGGGAACCTGAACGTCTAGATCATGGAAGAAGATTCTGACCTCACCTGGAGCTGAGTCAATTCAGAGAGCCTAGCGAAATACAGGGGTAGAGGAAGCAGGAGGAAAAACCCTGTGGGCTCCCTGGGTCCCCTAGGAAGCCATTTCTGCCTTGTCTCACAGAAGTCCTTGGGGAGGGCTACCAGAGCTACTGGGGAAAGACCACAGGGAGAAGGAAACCTCCAGTTGAACTCTGTAACAATTCGAACTGAATGTGAAGTCTCCTGGCCAGAATTCAGGGGAGGGCATGAATCTGGTGTGCAGACGCCACAGGCAGGGAAGCAACTAGTAGCCTGGGGCAAGTTCTCAGCCCTGCTCACCCAATGCCTGGAAACACAACTCGGTGCTGTTGGGGGAACTATGGTGGGAGTGAGACCAGCCTCTTGGGTTGCATGGGAGCTGGGTGAGGCCTGTGACTGTCAGCTTTCCCCTACTTCCCTGACAACCTGCATGACACAGCAGAGGCAGCCATAATCCTCCTGGGAATTTAACTCCATTGACCTAGGAACCACATTCCCATCCCCCACAGCAGCTGCAGCAAGACCTGCCCAAGGAGAGTCTGAGCTCAGACATGCCTAGCCCTGCCCCCACTTGATGGTCTTTCCCTACCCACACTGGTAGCTGAAGACAAAGGGCATATATTCTTGGGAGTTCTAGGGACCCACCCACCACCTGATCCTCCCTATACTACCACAGCTGATGCTCTCTTCAAAGCGCCACCTCCTGGCAGAAGGCCAACCAGCAAAAAATATTGCAATAAACAACCAAAACCAAGGACCCTCACAGAATCCGTTTTAGCCCCCTGCCACCTCCACTGGAGCAGGTGCTGGTATCCACAGCTGAGAGACCTGCAGATGGTTCACATCACAGGACTCTGCAGACAACCCCCAGTTCCAGCCTGAGCCTGGTAGACCTGCTAGGTGGCTAGATGCAGAAGAGAGATAACAATCACTACAGCTCAGCTCTCAGGAAGCCATATCCCTAGGAAAAGGCGGAGAGTACTACATCAAGAGAACACTCCATGGGACGAAAGAATCTGAACAGCAGCCTTGAGCCCTAGACCTTCCCTCTGACAGAGCCTACCTAAATGAGAAGGAACCAGAAAAACAATTCTAGTAATATGACAAAATAAGGTTCTTTAACAACCCCCAAAAATCACACTAGCTCACCAGCAATGGATCCATACGAAGAAGAAATCCCTGATTTACCTGAAAAAGGATTCAGAAGGTCAGTTATTAAGCTAATCAAAGAGGCACCAGAGAAAGGTGAAGTCCAATTTAAGGAAATAAAAAAAGTGATACAAGAAACGAGGGGAGAAATCTTCAGTGAAACAGATAGCATAAATAAAAAACAATCAAAAGGAAATTATTTCAGGAAATAATAGACGTACTTACAGAAATGCAAAATGCTCTAAAAATTCTCAGTAATAGAATTGAACAAGCAGAAGAAAGAACTTCAGAATGCAAAGACAAGGCTTTCGAATTAACCCAATCCAACAAAAACAAAGAAAAAATAATAAAAAAATGAACAAAGTCTCCAAGAAGTCTGGGATTATGTTAAACGACTAAATCTAAGAATAATCCATGTTCCTGAGGAAGAAGAGAAACCTAAAAGTTTGGAAAACATATTTGGGGGAATAATTGAGGAAAACTTCCCAAGTCTTGCTAGACTTAGACATCCAAATACAAGAAGCTCAAATAACACCTAGGAAATTCATTGCAAAAAGATCATCGCCTAGGCACATTGGCCTCATGTCACCTAAAGTTAAGATGAAGGAAAGACTCTTAAGAGCTGTGAGGTAAAAGCGTCAGGTAACCTATAAAGGAAAACCTATCAGATTAACTGCAGATTTCTCAGCAGAAACCCTACAAACTAGAAGGGATTAGGGTCCTATCTTCAGCCTCCTTAAACAAAACAATTATCAGCCAAGAATTTTGTATCTGGTGAAACTAAGCTTCATAAATGAAAGAAAGATACAGTCTTTTTCAGATGAACAAATGCTGAGGGAATTTGACACTACCAAGCCAGCACTACAAGAAATATTAAAAGGAGCTCTCAATCTTGAAACAAATCCTGGAAACACATCAAAACAGAACCTCTTTAAAGCATAAATCTCACAGGACCTATAAAACAAAAATACAATTTAAAAAAACACAAGGTATACAGGAAAAAAATAGCATGATGAATGGAATAGTACCTCACATCTCAATACTAATCTTGAATATAAATGGCCTAACTGTTTCACTTAAAAGATACAGAATTGCAGAATGGATAAGAATTCACCAACGAACAATCTGCTGCCTTCAAGAGACCAACCTAACACATAAAGACTCACATAAACTTAAGGTAAAGGAGTGGAAAAAAACATTCCATGCAAATGGACACCAAAAGTGAGCAGGAGTAGCTACTCTTATATCAGACAAAAAAAAAAAAAAAAAAAAAAAAAAAACCTAAAAAAAAAAAAAAAAAAAAAAAAAAAAACTCTAAAGTAACAGCAGTTACAAAAGACAAAGAGGGACAATATGTAACTATAAAAGGCCTTGCCCAACAGGGAACTATCACAATCCTAAGGATATATGCGCCTAACACCGGAGCTCCCAAATTTATAAAACAATTACTACTACACCTAAGAAATGAGATAGACAGCAACACAATAATAGTGGGGGACTTCAATACTCCATTGATAGCATTAGACAGGTCATCAAGACAGAAAGTCAACAAACAATGGATTGAAACTATACCCGAGAACAAATGAATTTAACATATATTTACAGAACATTCCATTTAATAACCACAGAATATACATTCTATTTAACAGAGAATTTGAAACTACCAAGCCAGCACTACAAGAAATGCTAAAAGGAGCTCTAAATCTTGAAACAAATCTTGGAAACACATCAAAACGAACCTCTTTAAAGCATAAATCTCACAGGACCTACAAAACAAAAATACAATTTAAAAAAACAAAAGGTAGATCAAGATAAACTCCAAGATAGACCATATGATAGGCCACAAAACGAGTCTCAATAAATTTAAGAAAATTGAAATTATATCAAGCACTCTCTCAGACCACAGTGGAATAAAGCTGAAAATCAACTCCAAAAGGAACCTTCAAAACCAGCAAATACATGGAAATTAAATAACCTGCTCCCGAATGACCATTGGGTCAAAAATGAAATCAAGATGGAAATTTAAAAATTCTTCAAACTGAACAACAATAGTGACAGCCTATCAAAACCTCTGGGATACAGCAGAGGTGATGCTAAGAGTAAAGTTCATAGCCCTAAACACCTATGTCAAAAAGTCTAAAAGAGCAAAAACAGACAATCTAAGGTCACGCCTCTAGGAATCAGAGAAACAAGAACAAATCAACCTCAAACCCAGCAGAAGAAAGGAAACAACCAAGATAAGTGCAGAACTAAATAAAATTAAAACTAAGAAAAACAATACAAAAGATAAATGAAACAGAAAGCTGGTTCTTTGAAAAGATAAATAAAATTGATACACCATTAGCAAGATTAACCAAGAAAAGAAGAGAGAAAATCCAAATAAGCTCAATTAGAAACAAAACAGGAGATATTACAACTGACACCACAGAAATATAAAAGATAATTAATTGAAGGCTAATATGAACACCTTTACAGAAATAAACTAGATAACCAAGGGGAGATGGATAAATTCCTGGAAATATACAACCCTCCTAGATTAAACTAGGAAGATATAGAATCTCTGAATAGACCAATAACAAGCAGCGAGATTGAAACTGTA
>NW_016809093.1:112020-123527 GCF_001698545.2 Rhinopithecus bieti | reverse complement strand
CTACCATGATCAAGTGGGTTTCATACCAGAGATGCAAGGATGGTTTAACATCAATAAATGGTTTAAGTTAATAAATGTGATACAACACATAAACAGGATTGAAAACAAAAATCACATGATCATCTCAATAGATGCAGAAAAAGTATTTGACAAAATTCAGCATCCTTTATGATTAAAACACAGCAAAATCGGCATAGAAGGGACATACCTTAAGGTAATAAAAGCCATTTACAACAAACCCACAGCCAACATTATACTGAATGGGGAAAAGTTGAAAGCATTTCCCCTGGGAACTGGAACAAGACAAGGATGCCCACTTTCACCACTTCTATTCAACATAGTACTGGAAGTCCTAGCCAGGGCAATCAGACAAAAGAAAGAAATAAAGAGCATCCAAATTGGTAAAGAGGAAGTCAAACTGTCACAGTTTGCTGACAATATGATCATATATCTAGAAAACCGGAAAGACTCATCCAAAAAGCTCCTAGAATTGGTAAATGAATTCAGCAAAGTTTCAGGATACAAAATTAATGTACACAAATCAGTAGCTCTGCTAAACACCAACAGTGACCAAGCTGAGAATCAAATCAAGAACTCAACCCCTTTCACAATAGCTGCAAAAAAATAAAATAAAATTCTTAGTATATCTAACCAAGGATGTGAAAGACCTGTACAAGGAAAAAAACTACAAAACACTGCTGAAAGAAATCATAAATGACACAAACAAATGGAAACACATCCTATGTTCATGGATGAGTAGAATCAATGTTGTGAAAATGACCATACTGCCAAAAGCAATCTACAAATTCAATGCAATTCCCATCAAAATACCACCATCATTCTTCACAGAACTAGCGAAAACAATGCTAAAATTAACATGGAACCAAAAAAGAGCCTGTATAGCCAAAGCAAGACTAGGCAAAAAGAACAAATCTGGAGGTATCACATTACCTTATTTCAAACTATACTATAAGGCCATAGTCACCAAAACAGCATGGTACTGGTATAAAAATAGGTACATAGACTAATATAACAGAATAGAGAACCCAGAAACAAAGCCAAATACTTAGAGCCAACTGATCTTCGACAAAGCAAACAAAAACATCAAGTAGGGAAAGGACACCCTATTCAACAAATGGTGGTGGGATAATTGGCAAGCCACATGTAGAACAATGAAACTGGATCCTCATCTCTCATCTTATAAAAAATCAACTAGAGATGGATCAAGAACTTAAATCTAAGGCTTGAAACTATAAAAATTCTAGAAGATAACATCAGAAAAACCATTCTAGGTATTGGCTTAGGCAAGGATTTCATGATAAGAAACCAAAAGCAAATGCAATGAAAACAAAGATAAATTGCTGGGACTTAATTAAACTAAAGAGCTTTTGCATGGCAAAAGGAACAGTCAGCAGAGTAAACAGACAACTCTCAGAGTGGGAGAAAATCTTCACAATCCATACATCTGATAAAGGACTAATATCCACAGCTTACAACAAACTCAAACAAATAAACAAGAAAAAAAAACAAACAAACCCATCAAAAAGTGGGCCAAGGACATGAATAGACAATACTCAAAAGAAAATATACAAATGGCCAACAAACATGAAGAAAAGCTTAACATCACTGATCATCAGGGAAATACAAATAAAAACCACAATGGAATATCACCATACTCCTGCAAGAATAGCCATAATCAAAAAATTATAAAAAAAAAATAGACGTTGGTAGAGATGCAGTGAAAAGGAAACCCTTCTACACTGCTGGTAGGAATGTAAACTAGTACAACCACTATGGAAAACAGTGTGGAGATTCCTTAAAGAACCAAAAGTAGAACTACCATTTGATCCAGCAATCCCACTACTGGGTATCCACCCAGAGAAAAAGAAGTCATTATACAAAAAAGATACTTGTACCCACACATTTATAGCAGCACAATTTGCGATTGCAAAAATGTGGAAGCAACCCAAATGCCCATCAATCAATGAGTAGACAAGGAAACTGTGGTATATATCTATATATGTGATGGAATACTACTCAGCCATAAAAAGGAATGAATTAATGGCATTTCCAGCAACCTGTATGGGATTGGAGATTATTATTGTTAGTGAAGTAACTCAGGAATGTAAAACCAAACATTGTATGTTCTCACTCATAAGTGGCAGCTAAGATAGGAGGATGCAAAGAATGACACAATGGAATTTGGGGACTCAGGGGGAAAGGGTAGGAAGGAAGTGAGGGATAAAAGTCTACAGGTTGGGTTCAGTGTATACTGCTCAGGTGATAGGTGCACCAAAATCTCACAAAATACCACTAAAGAACTTACTCATGTAACCAAATACCACCTGTTCCCCAAAAACGTGGAAATTTAAAAAAAAGTAAATAACTAGTATTGTACAAATACAAAAGAAATGAAAAGGAAAATAAAATAAAATAACAAAAATGAAAGAGATTCCTTTACCCATGTCACCCTAGAAAGAAAGTAAGAAACCAAAAATCATGTGGAATAAAAAGAATGAAAAGACCTCAGGTCACTTTCTGCAGCTACATTTCCAGATACACTCTGTTTCAAATCTTCTATTTTATTACACGTAGGTATTTTATCTTGGTACCAGCAATCTTTCTTCTAAGAATCTATCCCAAAAACACAATGAAAAAAGACCAAATGGCATAAACACAAGGCCATTACTGGCAGAACCAATCATAACAGCAGGAGACTAGAAATAAAACAAATGTCCACCAATAAGGGATTTATTGAATAATCTAAGGTACATCTATATCCTAGAATACTATGCAGCAATAAAAAGCAAGGACTCCTTCTCTATACTGCTATGTATTGATCTCTAGAATATATTCTTAAGTGGAAAAAATGAGGTGTAGAAATATGTTTGAGCTGTTGCTGTTTATTATGGGAGACATTAGCCACACATGGCTATTTAAATTTAGGTTGATTAAATTTAGATGAAATTAATAATTCAGTTCTTCAATCACAATCACCACATTTTGAGTGTTCAACAACCACAGGAACCTAGTGGCTACTGTGGTGAACAGTGTAGACATAGACTCTTTTTATCTCTGCAGAAATCGTATTGGACTCCACTGAAGTAGAGTAGCCTACTTTTAAACCATAAAATAGGAGAAAATAATGTATTTGCTTATAATTTTAAAATTAGAAGGGCAAAACAAACATTGATAAAAATGATTATGCATAAAGGGATAGAAGAGCAGCCCAGGATTAAAGACAATCATGTGTATTATCTCAAAATATAACACATATTTAATGGTTTCAAGCACTGAAAAGGATAAGTAATAATGACCAACCCAATAGTAATGGGCAACTCTAGTACCAAGAATGAGACCTGTAAAACATTTCCCACTAGAAAGAACCAGACTCCCTTGGAAAAATGTCTGACTCCAGGTCTGGGGTAGGAATGGTACAAGAGGAGTCTAGACCAAACTAACATACTCAAAACCATGTCAAGAATAAGCTGAGCTAAAGGAGCTTCCATTCACAAAGATAGAAAAATCTGAACATCAATAAAATACTGCAATAGGTTAAAACACATCAAATACAGAAACATCTGGAATTTATGAAAACACTTTAAAGTAATAATAGAACAGAACAAAACAAAACAAAAGCAACTCATTGCTCCCCTTTGAAGAATCCTAGGAGAACAACCCATTATTTTGAAAAGTAGAAATACAACAAAAGAATTAAACATTCATCTTATTTTCCTATGCATACCATACTAACCTATAGTTGATGAGGGGATGTTTCTTTTATAGAATAATTCAAGCTAATAAATGCCAAAAATAGAATTAGAACATCACCCTGCTACAACTTTTAATGAAATGTGGATTTATACAACAATCTTTAGAGGCTGCAAAATACTTGAGGTATAATGCAGATGGGAATTTTTATAATCAGTAAATCCAACAACTTTTGAACCTAGTGATCAAAGGAGAGACAACTAGATACAATGAGCCTCCTCCTGGTATAATGCTATAGGAATAAACACCACCACATATTAGGTACTTCTGCCAAGAAATCTGAATTGGATCAAAACTCTAAATCTAATACAAATTTAAAGGAAAAGAAGTTGCCAGTGGAATATAATAAACAACACAATAAGGATATAAGTCAGCAAAATCCACAAAGCAAACTCCACAGGGCAAAATATCTTAAGCAAATAAATTGGAATGTGTGATGGTTAATTTTATGTGTCAACTTGACTGAGCAACAAAGGGCCCAGATGTTTTGTCAAACATTATTCTGGGCTGGGCACGGTGGCTCATGCCTGTAATCCCAGCACTTTGAAAGGCCGAGGTAGGCAGATCACTTAAGGCCAGGAGTTCAAGACCAGCCGGGCCAACAGCAAAACCCTGTCTCTACTAAAAACACAAAAATTATCCAGGTGTGGTGGCACACGCCTGTAATCCCAGCTACTGAGGTGGCTGAGGCAGGAGAATTGCTTGAACCTGGGAGGTGGAGGTTGCAGTGAGCTGAGATGGTGCCACTGCACTCCAGCCTGGGCAACAGAGTGAGATCTTGTCTTAAAAAAAAAAAAAGTTATTCTTGGTGTGTCTTTGATGGTATCTCTGGATGAGATTAACATTCAGATGGGCGAACTGAGTAAAGCAGTTTGCCTTCTCTAATGTGCATGGGCCTCGTCCAATCAATTGAAGATGTGAACAGAACAAAAAGGCTGACCAGGAGGAATTTCTCTGCCTCATTTCCTGAACTGAAACATTGGTCTTTTCCTGCCTTTGGACATGAATTCAAATCACCTTTTCTTGTGTTTCTAGCCAGTAGCCTTTTGGCCTGGAATTTACAACATTAACTCTCCTGATTCTCAGACCTTCAGTTTTGAATAGGAACTATACCATAGGCTCTCCTGGAAATCAAGTTTGCCTACTGCAGATGTTGACAAACCTCAGCCTTCATAATTACATGAGCCAATTACTTATAATAAATCTTTATCACTATGGCTCAACTTATAATTTTTCAACATTATGGTGGTACAAAAGTGATATGTATCCAGTAGAAACTGTGCTTTGAGTACTCATACAACTGTTTTTCACTTTCTGTATAGTATTCAATAAATTACACAAGATATTCAATATTTTATTATAAAATAGACTTTGTATTGAATGATTTTGCCCAGGTGTAGGCTAATGTAAGGGTTCTGAGTGTGTTTAAGGCAAATTAGGTTAAGCTGTGATGTTCAGTAGGTTAGGTGTATTAAGTGCATTTTTGACTTATGATATTTTCAACTTAGGATAGGTTTATTGGAATGTAACTCCGTAATAAGGACCCTCTGTGTGTATATGTGTGTGTACATATGTGTGTGTGTTTGTGTGTGTGTATACACATACAGGCATATCTCATTTTACTGTACTTTGCTTTATTGCACTTCACAGATATTTCAT
This sequence comes from Rhinopithecus bieti, assembly GCF_001698545.2. Lineage (NCBI taxonomy): Eukaryota > Metazoa > Chordata > Mammalia > Primates > Cercopithecidae > Rhinopithecus > Rhinopithecus bieti. Next base: position 118,097 of record NW_016809093.1, on the reverse strand, counting down.
GTTTTTTTACAAACAAGTTTTGTGGCAACCTTGCATCAAGTGTGTCTATTAGCACCATTTTTCCAATAGCATGTGTTCACTTTGTATCTCTGTCATATTTTGGTAATACTCACAATATTTCAAACTTTTTCATTATTATTGTAATAGCTGTTGTGGTGATCTTTGAACAGTGGTCCTTGATGTTACTGTTGTAATTGTTTTGGGGCAGGCACTACAAACTACACCCATCTAAGATGACTAACTTAATTGATACATGTATGTGCTCTGACTGCTTCACTGACTTGCTGTTTCTTGGTCTCTCTCCCTGTCCTCAGGCCTCCCTATTCCCTGAGACACAACAATATTGCAATTAGGCTATTATATTAACCCTACAATGGCTTTGAATGTTCAGGTGAAAGGACGAGTCCCATGTCTATCACTTTAAATCAAAAGCTAGCAATGATTACACTGAGTGAGCAAGGCATGTCAAAAGTCGAGACAGGCCAAAAGCTAGGCCCCTTGCACCAAACAGCCAGGTTGTGAACACAAAGTAAATGTTTTTCAAGGAGATTAAAAGTTCTCCTCTAGTGAACACATGAATGAAAAGAATGCAAAACAGCCTTATTGCTGATAAGGAGAAAGTTTTAGTGACCTGGATAGAAGATCAAATCAGCCACAACATTCCCTTAAGCCAAAGCCTAATCCAGAGCAAGGCTCTAACTCTATTCAATTCTATGAAGGCTAAGAAACATGAGGAAGCAGCAGAAGAAAAGTGTAGCCAGAAGAAAAGTTGGAGCTAGCAAAGGTTGGTTCTTGAGGTTTAAGGAAAGAACCCATCTCCACAACATGAAAGTGCAAGGTGAAGTAGCATGTGCTCATGTAGAAGCTACAGCAAATTATCCAGAGACAATTAGGTAAAATAATTGATGAGGGTTGCTATACTAAACAAAGTATTTTCAATGTAGAGAAAACAGTTTTATAGTGGAAGAAGATGCCATGTACAACTTTCATAGCTAGAAAGTAGAAAACAATGCCTGGCTTCAAGGCTTCAAGGACAGACTGACTCTTTTTTTTAGGGGCTAATAAAGCTGGTGACTTAAAATTGAAGTCAATGTTCTGAATATCCTAGGGCCCTTAAAAATTGTGCTAAATATACTCTGCTTGCATTCTAGAAATAAAACAACAAGCCTAAATGACAGCACCCCTGTTTACAGCATGGTTTACTGAATACTTTAAGGCCACTATTGAGGCCTACTGCTCAGTGATTCCTCTGGTGGACCCCGGCAAAGTAAATGGAAAATCTTCTAGAAAGAATTCATCAATTTGTGAACATTGTGATTCAGAGGAAGAGGTCAAAATATCAACATTAAAAGAATTTGGAAGAAGTTGATTCCAATCCTCATGGATGACTTTGAGGGGTTCAAGACCTCAGTGGAAGAATAACTGCAGATGTGATGGAAACAGCAAAAGATCCAGAATTAAAGTGGAGCCTGAAGATGTGATGGAATTGCTGCAATCTCATGATCAAACTTGAACAGATAAGGAGTTTTTTCTTCTGGATGAGTAAAGAAAGTGGTTGCTTGAGATGGAATCTACTTCTCGTGAATATGCAGTGAACATCATTCAAATGACAACAAAAGGTTTAGAATATTACATAAACTTGATAAAGCAGTGGCAGGGTTTGAGAAGATTGACTTTAATTTTGAAATAACTTCAACTCTGGGTAAAATGCTATCAAATAGTATCACATGCTTACGGAAAAATCTTTTGTGAAAGGAAGAGTCAATGGATGCAGCAAACTTCATCGTTGTCTTATCTTAAGAAATTATTAGAACTATGCCAACTTTCAGCAACCACTCACTCTGATGCTGTTAGCCATCAAGCGGCATCAAAGGCGCCTGCACCACAAAAAGATAATGATTCACTGAAGGCTCAGATGATTGTTAGCAGTTTTTAGCAAAAAGTATTTTTAAATTAAGGTAAGTAGCACTAATTTTTATAGATCATAATGCTATTGCATATTAATAGACTACAGTAGTATAAACGTAACTTTTTTTTTTTTTTTTTTTGAGACGGAGTCTCGCCCTGTCGCCCCAGGCTTGGAGTGCAGTGGCCGGATCTCAGGAATCACTGCAAGCTCCGCCTCCGCGGGTTCACCGCATTCTCCTGCGCTCAGCCTCCGCGAGTGCCGGGAACTAGCAGGCCCTGCCAGGTCGCCCGGCCCCTAGTTTTTTGTATTTTAGTAGAGACGGTTACCATGTTAGCCAGGATGGCTCGATCCCTTGACCTCGTGATCTCCGCGTCTCGGCTGTCCCAAAGTGCTGGGGATTACAGGCTTGAGCCACCGCGCCCGGCCAAACGTAACTTTTATATGCAGTGGGAAACCATAAAATTCATGTGACTTGCTTAATATGGTATTTGCTTTATTGCAATGGTCTACAACTGAACCTGTAATATCTCTGCAATGTCTCTCTGTGTGTGTGTATATATAAATATATACACATATATACATACATATATACGAGTGTATGTGTGTATGTATACATACACACATACACACACATATACATGTATATATACACATATATATATGAGTGGTTCTGTTTTGTTGGAGAACTCTGACTAAGGTAGAAGGTTGAAAAAAAGGATAGACCTTCTTTGAATTAAAAGGGACTTAACACTTTGGAGAAATTACAATTAAAACCAGGAGGAGAACCTCACCAGAACAACAAAAGTGGAAAAGATGGAAAATATCAAGTGTTGGTGAGGATATGGATTAAGTGAAACTCTCACACACTGCTGGTGGGAATATAGATTGAAAAAAAAGACGCTGTAAAAACTGCTTGGTGGTATCTATGGAGCCACACACAGACATACCCTATGACTCATGAGTGCTATTTTTTGGTATACGCCCAAGAGAGATGAAAATATATGTCCATCTATTTGATACAAACAAAAATGTTCATATGATCATTACTCATGATAAGTCAAAAACTGGAAAATACCCAAGTTTTTATAACAGGTAACTATATTGTGAAATATCCAAACAATATAATACCTTACAGCAACGAGAATGAATAATCTACAACTACAAACAGCAATACACGTTAATCTCACACACATTATGTTGACTGAAGGGAGCCAGACACAAGAGAGTGCATGCTGTATGATTCCAGTAATATTTCTTCTAACCTCCTGATAAAGTTTGAGGAAGGAGAATATCAACAACCCATTTCTTTTTCTTTTAAGTTACTTAGTGTCCTCTTATGTTATGTAGCGTAACCTCAGAGAAGCAAAGCAAGTTTCTTCTAAGCCCTTTAGAAGTGAACAACTGCATATAAGATCAAAGGCTAATACTATGTCTGGTGGACAGACCACTGTGTGTGAGTGATTCAGACAGGAATCATACATGGATGCTCTTAGTCTGCACAAAATCCCACAGTGGTCAATGAGTCACCATGGTAACCATGCTGGCCAAGGAAAGGTGGAAAAAAAGCAAAGAATAATCACTCTGATCTGGTTCATAAAATGTGCAAAGAATTGAAAGAGACGGACATGACCACATTAACACTCCTTAAGTGTTCCTAACAATAGATACTCATCACAACTTCAGTGATATAAACATATATATATGTGCCTGTACATACACTGATATATCCACATGCTCTCTCCCTCTCTCTCACCACCAAAGAACTCATGATTCATCAGGTGAGGAAGAAAAACACAATTCAACTGATTCAATTCTAACCACAAATACAAAATTGGAAGTACTATAACTATTCTTTTATAGATTGATCTTTCTAGAGTTGACCTGTAGATTATCTCTAGGCCTTTTCTTCCCTTCTTGAGTTGGATGACTCAGTTTTGTTATGATGGCTGTTCTCCCCAAAATGATCTATGCTTTCAATGGAATCCCAGTCAAAATACTAGCATAAATTGTTTTCTAGAAATTAACAAGCTGATATTAAAATTCATGTGGAATTCCCTCAATTTTTGTTTTTCTGATTTAAAGTCTTTAAAAAAATGTAAAATGAGGCTAAAGCTGATAGACTGCAAGGAGAAATATTAATACATGAATCAAACTGCTAGAAACACCTTCTAACCAACTGCATAGTTCAACCCCCAACTGGGAGATACATGGGAATGACTTATACAGTCAGAAAAAAATTTGTATTTATTACAAGTGCATATTAAGATCAAGTTCTTTATTCAGTGTGGGTAATTCATTGCTTTCAAAGCAGGGATCACTTAGATGGGTATCAAGGTCTACTTCAAAGCATGCAGCTGCTGATGAAAGGAAATTCCCCCTGCTAACCGTCTTCCCCAGTGATGAGATGAAAGTAGCTTCTTTACTTTTAGGCTATTTTGTGAACCTCACAGGAGCTATTCCACCACATGCTTTTGTTCAGATCTATGAACTCACCATAAGCAGGTGTCATGTCCCACCAGGGATGTAAGTGCTGGTGGTCTCCTAGGATTGTTGCCCTTTAAGTCAGGCGTAGAAGCTTTGGCAGCCATCATGACCCAAATCCTCAGAATCTGCCTCTTTCAGACACCTGATAGGAGCTCAGACATCCACATGAAGAGCTGTAAAAGGAGAGAAAGAATCCAGCAATCACTGTGCTTTCTTAGAGTAACTATGTGCCTGGCACCATGCTAGGCACTGGGTTAGTGAACAATGACAATTTATACAATTGGGCAGTGATCATAACAATTAGAAGGGTCATCAGTGGGTTTCTCACTAGGACCTTTTTCTTCTCCTTTCCTCATCTATCTTCTAACAACAAAATTGAAAAAGAATGAGAAGTGACCTCAACTCACACAGGCATTCCTGATTCTGCAATAACCACAGGGCTATGGGCTTGCATTTGTGTTATTACAATCCTGGTTGCAGCAATCCTGTATATGAGCATTCTTTTTTTTTTTTTCTTGAGACAGAGTCTTGCTTTGTTGCCCAGGCTGGAGTGCAGTGGCACGATCTCAGCTCACTGCAAGCTCCGCCTCCTGGATTCACACCATTCTCCTGCCTCAGCCTCCTGAGTAGCTGGGACTACAGGCACCCACCACCACGCCTGGCTAACTTTTTTCTATTTTTAGTAGAGACGGGGTTTCACTGTGTTAGCCAGGATGGTCTTGATCTCCTGACCTTGTGATCCTCCCGCCTCGGCCTCCCAAAGTGCTGGCATTACAGGCATGAGCCACCGTGCCTGGCCATATGTGAGCATTCTTATCCCCATTTTACAGAGGGGGAAGCTGAGGTCAAAGAGAGTCATTATCAGTCTCATCCTCCCACGTCTGGCCTTTACGTGGAAAGTAGCTACAGGACACCCTGGAGCAATACGCAACACTCACTGGTGTGAGAAACAGCTCTGTATCTCTCTCATTGATCCCAGGGCAGTTCAGCCCCCACCATGGGGCACCCACACCCTCAACTGAGTCCCAGACACCTGAAGGTAGGACCTTGCTCTCATAGCCATATTCTTCTAGGTCTTCTGCTCTACTAAAAGATGCAGAAGCCCCATAATAACTTCAGGTTTCCATGGCAACTGTGATGCGTTGACTTGTCCTCTATATCTCACAAGCCTTTGCATAGTTCCTTTGCCTATAGCTGAAAGCAAAATACCTTCACACTTTAGACCACCACCTGCGAAAACATACTCACTAGAGGAACTAGGCTGGGACCCAGGCAATAGGGGGAACTCTGCCCAGTTTGGTAGAAGAAAGCAGGTCCCTGTGGTCAAAAATTTTATTTGTTTAAAAGTGACAGTAGAGGAGTATCACCAGTATTCAGAGACCCAGGAGGTACCCCAGTGCTCTTGGTGATGAACTAGCCCTCTGAGAGTGAACTTGCAAAACTCACACATCATGCTAAGTGGTTAGTCATCTGTGGCGGAAAACTAGAGACTATCTATAATCATATTTATGATTAAAATGATCTAAATGATCTAAAATACCATAAAATGTCATTTAAGGAATCTCAAATTTATTTCATGGAAGCAGGCCTATAATAATATAATCATTTAGTAGGCAGACATCTAGTCAATTCAATAATACATTGGGTTACCCTGGAAAATTTTATCTTATATTTTGATACTTTT
>NW_016809093.1:82064-110404 GCF_001698545.2 Rhinopithecus bieti | reverse complement strand
GAAAAGGGGGGGAAAAAAAAAAAAAAAAAATTTTAAAAAAAAAAAAAAAAAAAAAAAAAAAGACAAAAGCTGGTAACACCTGGTGTTTGTGGAATAAAGGGGCAATGAACACTTGGATACATGTTGGTGCCAAATTGGTGTACATATTTTTTGAGGCCCACATTATTACAACTTCATAACTTGAATGGCCTTTAATACAGAAGTCCTATTTCACCAACAAGAGTTTCAAGTGAGGGTTTAGAAAGGGATCCCAAAGTGATTCTGACCTGCAATTTGGTTAAGGAAGCTTGGGTGAGGGGGCAGGTTAGGAGTCATATGAACTTTTGGCCCCAAAGAGGAAAGATAGCTAATATTTACGAAGCCGATTTTTAGCCAAGCCTAGTGCTACATTCTTCACGTTAGTAGTTGGAATTAACCCACACAACAGCCCTGCTAGTGAGGTATTGCTATTCTCTCTCCACAGATGGATGTGACTACAAAGCACATATTCCTTACCAGAGAAGGATGGCAAAGACATTGCTCACCAGGCCTACTGCTAGAGACAGGAATAGAATCTGTCAATGTGGGCACCCTGGGGTGCTGGTGGCATTTCCAGAAAGGATCCAAGTTTGGTGACCCTTCCCCTTGCTTCAGGAATGGTTTGTGCCAGAGCTAGAAGCAGAAGCTTCACACATGAAGCCAGTATTTCTTCCATCTTTTATGAAAACTTAAGGAAAGGATTGGGCTGCTTATTATCTTCTGGGAAAGGGAGGACCTCTGAGGACACAGAGAAGGGAGAGGAAGAGAGATTTCTCCCAAACAGGAATGACATCAGAGGTCTACAGGTCGCTCTAGGAGCAGGAACCTGAGAACTGCTCCATATCAAAGCTTGGAGTGGCTCCTGGATGGTCCACCTAGAGAGGGTATCCAGCGTGAGGCAGATTTTTCTGTTTGGATCAAAGGATAGATAACAGTGGTGGCATTTTTTTCTTATTTCTTATATGCTTGATGCTCTGGCATCTGAGGCCTTGCTAACTGGGGAGGGACTGCTCCTTCCAGAGTTAGCTAATTCCCAGTCCTAACAAAAAACTCACCTAAGGAGCACACATTTTATATTCAAACTAACTAATCCAGAGCAACTACACATACACACTCACACCTCCTCTACTGGGCTCTTACATTCCAGGCCAATAGTACCCTCCCCTAATCATACCAGAGCCTGATTCTGTCAGAGGCATTTGAACCAGAGAAACTCTATTTTGAATAGGGGCTAAGTAAAATAAGACTGAGACCTACTGGGCTGTATTCCCAGAAGGTCAAGGCATTCTTAGTCACAGGATGAGATAGGAGGTCATAAAGACCTTGCTGATAAAACAGGTTGCAGTAAAAAAGCCAGCTAAAACCCAACAAAACCAAAATGGCTATGAAAGTGACCTCTGGTCGTCCACACTGCTCATTATGTGCTAGTTATAATGCATTAGCATGCTAAAAGACACTCCCACCAGCACCATGACAGTTTACAAATGCTATGACAACATTAGGAAGTTACCCTATATGGTCTGAAATGAGGAGAAACCTTCAGTTCTGGGAACTGCCCACACCTTTCTGGAAAACTCATGAATAATCCACCCCAGTGTTTAGCATATAATCAAGAAATACCCATAAAAATGGGCAACCAGCAGCCCTCGGGGCTGCTCTGCCTATGTAGTAGCCACTCTTTTATTCTTTTACTTTCTTAATAAACTTGCTTTCACTTTACTCTATGGACTTGCCCCAAATTCTTTCCTGAGTGAGATCCAAGAACCTTCTCTTGGGGTCTGGATCAGGACCTCTTTCCGGTAACAATTCCAGACAACTTAGGACAGCCCCTGCACCACAGAACCTGCTGAAATTATTCCTAGTAGTCAGTCCTAAGCCTAATTACCCTGCCTTGTCTGTCATTTACCACAGAAAACCACAATAAAGGCTTTTGCGGCGTTTACCTTCCGCCTAAATTGGTGGACTCTGAGTGGACTTATGTGGAATGGAGAGTGCCTCCTCTTGGAAATTTCGAGTAACAAACTATCTCCTTAATGGCAGTTGTATCCTGATCCCTTGGCCTCACTATCCTAAATAATAGTAAAACCTACATTGTAAAACAATGCCTCAGGAAGAGGGGACTTGAAGGCTCTGAGTCAGCTAGGAAAATGGGCAGCTTCCTGAGTCATGTGGACAGATGAGTGATGACTGCCAGAGCTCTTCCTGGTATATCAGGAGGCTAAATTCCCAAAAGTGTAACTGTTCCCTCAAAAAGCATGAAAATTTAACATTGCTGCACTGTCTGATTGAACTGTATAATCTTTTATTAATATGTATCCCAACCACATAGAATAATTACTGAGTTTAGAAATAAACCCTGATGACTGATAGTGTGTGTTTACACTACATCCCATTTAAATGGAAAAGGTAGGCGTAAAGAACTTCATACACTAATGGGGAAGAACAAACTAGTACAACCTCTTTGCAGAGACATTTGGAAACATCTATGAGAAAACAAAATGAGGTCCCCATCAGCTGCTACTCTCTTAATCACAGACTATAGAGAGAAGCATGTGTGTTGCACCAGAAAAGGTATACAAGCATGGTCACAACATGTCTAGTCATATCAAAACAATCCCAAGGTCATCTTATTAGAGAAATCTCAGAAACATTATCTTTAGAGAATGAAAAGCTGGATAACAGCACTAACTTAGCTAAAAGCATGGAAACAATTGTATGCCTTGTGCAATTCTCTCACAAGAAGTCTGTGAGGAAAGCATCATTATTTCCAGCTTACAGATGACCAACTCAGACTCACTGATGGAAAATCAATTTTGCAGAGGCATCTAGTAATGATCAGGAGTGGGGATGCAACTCTTAGTCTCCTCAAAGGACAACACCTGGTCTCCTTTTAGAGATGATGACCGTCTAGGACTTTAACACTTGTAGTTTTTTATGTTGCTAGGATTGTTCCCTTATGTGTACTCACTCAACAACCTCTCTCTCTTTGAAGAAGCTGATGGTGCAGATGAAATCCCACTGCAAGGTACTGTAGGTGGTAATGGGTCTAGTATGAGGGTCAAGGGCTTGTGACTCCTACCTCCTCTTCATCTGCACTCTCTCTTCATTTGAGACTCAATGGGAAACTGCTTTTCCAGTATCAATCTAGAAGAACAAACAAAGCAGCAGAAAATGACAAGGAATTAAAGAAAATGGTTCAATGAGCTTCTTCAGTCTCCCTCAATCCTTCAGCAAAGTTCTGCAACACAGAAATGGCCCTGGTGCTTCATTCATCATGTTCTATTTCTTCCTGCTCCATTTCCTGGTGGTCTTTGTGGCAGTTATGCTGTTTGGATTAGGTGACAGTCATCATTTCTCTGAGAGGGAAGGAAAAGGTGGGCCAGGACAAACATTTGTTGAAGTCCTACTAGGTGTCATCTGCTCTGTACAGGATTTCCAATTTACCCCACAGAACAGTTCTGTGAGGAAGACATTTTGAGTTCCTTTTACAGATGACCAACAACAGGCTGACAGAGGCTAAGAAAGGATTCCAGTGTCACACATCAAGTAAGGGACAGGAATGAAGTTACAGCTTTTACCATCATCACAATATCCATGCATTCTCAACAGAGGAGATATTGGCCCCAAGGGGCTGAAAATTGATTCTGGAGGGTAGGAGGATGGTAGACGTTACAATGGTTTGTGGCACTACAATGAACCACACAACACACAAACAGTTTACACTATATCAGTGCTATTAAAATTTCATGTTCTAGGCAGGAAGGAGCTAATGAGGAAAAAAATGAATGTCTAAAAAGCCTCCTTTGGATCATAATAATGAAAGAAAGTTAAGAAACATTGCCTGTACTCGGGGACTTCTGTGGATGATGAGCCACCAAGGCTTAGGGACTAGTCATTTTACACTCCCTCATGGATGCTCACTCAACAACCCCTCTTGGTGATGATGAGGATAATGATGATGGAAGTGAAATCCTGCCCCTAGGGCCAAGAGACCTGCGAATGGAAACCATGTGAACTGTCTTTTAAGATGGCAGACAGGGGCTCAGTCAGACAACAGGTATTTCTTCTGGGAGAGACGATATTAATGTTTTTAAAACTAATATTAAAACTGTAATCATATCATACTCTAAGTTGTATATCCTTTAACCTTAACCTTCATCCAAGTAACCTGTTGTGAAATTCATAGTTTAGGTCAGGTTATAGGAAGTTGGGAGAGGTTAAGTAAATCAGGGGAACTATGTTATTAATGCCTGCTCAGTAATAGAACCTGGAGTTTCATTAAAGCTTTGTGCCCTGAGGCTGCCAGGAATCTGAGTGCTCTAGTCTCCCCGGCACTCATGTTCCAGTCTGCACCACAGATACCAAGATATTGGAGTTTCTATTGTGATGCATTTGTTCAATAAAATATCCCAGCATTTAACATAGTTATACATGAATCCATACCAATATAATCAAAAGTTTGAATAAATAAAGAAATGAGTGAGAGGAGGAAAACTGTCTTTTTCAAATAATTCTAAGTGAAATATGTAACTATCTGCTCTCCCTGAGGTCAAGCTTAGTTCTGTACCCCCACTTGCTGAGGGCACGGACTGATTTAGTGACTTTCTTCTAAAGAACAGAGTAGGGAATGAAAAACAGTTATTAGAAACGTGGCAGATGCCACTTTAACCAAGTGATGAAATGTTATCCCAGTGACCTCATGTGGGCATTATGTAAACCGATATATGTTGTGACAAGAAGAGCACTTCAACTCTGTGGTATTCCTTCTCAAAACCCGTAACACTGGTCTAATCACAAGAGAAACTAAGTCTGTAATCCTCAAGACTATCAGTTATGAAAATTGTCTGGCAGTTCCTCACACGGATACAGTTATATGACCCAGCAATTCCATTCCTAGGTACACACCCAAGATCAACACATATATCTTCATAAAAGCTTGTACACAAATGTATGTAGCAACCTTATTTGCAATAGCCCAACACTGGAAACAACCCAGCTGTCCACTAATTGATGAATGTGTTTAAAATATGATATGATTATTCTTTGCCAATAAAAGGAATGAAGTATGGATATGCCATAATATAGATGAACCATCAAAACATATGTGAAGTGAAAGAAGATATATGCAAAAGACCAAATATTATATAATTGCATTTACGTGAAATTTCTGGAGTAAAGAAATCCACAGAGACACCAAGCGTATCTGTGGTTTGAGGCTCGGGGTGGGAGCAAGGATTAATTGCATTCAAGCATGATGAGACTTTTTNGGAATGAAGTATGGATATGCCATAATACAGATGAACCTTCAAAACATATGTGAAGTGGAAGAAGATATATGCAAAAGACCAAATATTATATAATTGCATTTACATGAAATTTCTGGAGTAAAGAAATCCACAGAGACACCAAGCATATCTGTGGTTTGAGGCCTGGGGTGGAAGCAAGGATTAATTGCATTCAAGCATGATGAGACTTTTTGGAGTGATGAAAATGTCTAAAACTTAATTATGGTATGGGTGAACAACTCTATACATTTAATAAAATTCATCAAATTATATCCTTTAAATGTGTAAATTATATTGTCTGTAGGTTTAGCTGCAAGAAAGCTGTTAAAAATATGATATTGATCGGGTCTTCTGATATTGATTTGATGTACCTGCTTCATATAAACATGAATGTATACAACTGTTGCTATATTCCAATCTGCCGACTTTTCCTGTGTTCCTCCAAGCAGTGACTGTCCCCTTTCCCCTCATGCTACCTAGGGTTTTGCTTGTGTGCAAAATTTGATAACTTCTGATCATTTCCACATCCTCCAATTATGGTAGTGGCTTGAGAATTGATCCACGACAAAGTCCAGCACCTGCCTTGTGTGACTAGATGTCAACATTACTAGTTTCTTCATTCCTCTGCAGCCACATGACTCCACTTGGGGAGCCTAAATGGAACTACCTTTATGGGTGTCAGTACGGCAATACCTAGCAAAGGGTTACATAGGTAACCTTTTGCACCAACAATTCTCTTTTAGAAGTTTATCTTTAGGACATAGTGGAAGATGTTGATGAGGATCCAGTGTTAAGGCCTGTCATCCTGACAATTCCCTTCCTTCACTGCAGAGCCTGAATTTAGAGACCAAATGGAACATAAGGCCATAAAGGGGCAAAAGGAAGAGGGAAACGTAATTGTCAGCACACACAGACTCTCTCTCATATGACAATCATGTTCTGTTATCACAATACCAGAATTCTCCTAGGAGGAACACATTCTGCTCAGCAGTACAAATAGCTACAGGAACTGTGCCCAGAACTGTGCTCTTTTGTGGTGCAAAGACTCTGAAAAGATTTAATCCACAGAATGTCAGTAATAGGAGCTATCAGAACACTCTGAATAACATAGAGTTGTAAAACTGACAATATCACATCCATAGGATAGAATTCTAGAAGGTAGCAAAACAAATTATAATAAAATAATGATGAAAAAATGATATCTTGCAGACAAGATTAATGATTCACATTATTTTAATGTGTGGAAAACAGGTACTTTCATACTGTGATATAAGGAATGTAAATGAGTAATAGTACTTTGAAGAGTATTATAGTTCAAAGGGTTTTGAAATGACATTTTCAGGAACTTATAAATAAATGCTCACAAAGATATCTGCATCTATATGAGCATAGGGTTAAGTATATTATTGTTTGTAATAGAAAAAAATAGTAAGGGAACTAAATTTTTGTAATTAGGATACCAATTAATTAAATTTTAGGGCATCCACATGATGAGATGATACCCATGTCATTAAAAAAAGACACTAAAATTTTGTTGTAGTTATTTCAAATGTTATCATAAAAATATATTTATACAGAAAGGCAATCACAATAACAGTAAAAGTGGGTTACAGAAATCATAAATGGTCTGATCCCATTTTTGCTTATATAGGCTTCTAGCTATTTAACCACAAGTCTCAACGCATAAATGTTAAAATGATCTTTTAGTTCCTCTCATATACTTCTTTCTCTTTAACATACTAAAAACCTGTACTTCCTGCTTAGAGGCCCTCAGTATCTTTTTTGCCTGTGTATGCCACCTTTTACAACCAGACTTCCAGAAAGTTCTGTCAAGTTTGGGCCACAGTCCCTCCCTTTCATCTTCCAGCTTACACTAGTTCAGGCTGCAGTTCAGGCTTCTGTTACAAGGTGGCAGCAATGCACCTCCATTATTAAACTTCTCTGCAAAGAAGTGTATGCAAAAACCAAAAAATACACTACCTCCCTAAAAACCTAGCTTATGAACCTTTATGGAATCATTCAAATGATTCAAATTCTGCCTGAAAAAAACTTAAAAGTGCAAAAGAGGACTATAAAACAACAACAATAACATACTCTGGGGCATCTATGATAGTAGAGCCAGGTAGCTCTACTGCCCCTTGATAGTCACTGGCTGGAAGGCATAACGTGGGGCAGGGCCAGCAGGAGGTGACTGACAGAGGAGAGGGGCAGCGGAGTGGGGTCTAGGCTGCTGTGTTCACAGTGTCCTGGAGACTAAGAGGGGTGGGCAAAGGTCTGGAAAGCCTGTACAAGTTGGGGTAATGAAGGATAACCATTCTGCTTTCTGGGAGGGACTCCTCTACACTGAACACCCCAACCTAACCTACACTGATGAAGTAAGAGATAAATCTATAAATGCGAGGTAGATTTAGGGTCAAGAACAAATGGAAATGCTTTAATATACACATTTCCAATCAGAGGGGATACAATTTAACCCACTGTCTTATTGTGCTGTGCCCTGATGAAAAAGTAAGTTTTTCTTTTCCTATTTTTTTAGATGGAGTCTCGCTCTGTTGCCCAGGCTGGAGTGCAGTGGTGCAATCTTGGCTCACTGCAACCTCCGCCTCTCAGGTTCAAGCAATTCTCCTGCCTCAGCATCCTGAGTAGCAGCTGGGATTACAGGCGTGCGTCACCATGCCCGGCTACTTTTTGTATTTTTAGTAGAGACAGGGTTTTGCCATGTTGGCCAGGCTGGTCTCGAACTCCTGACCTCAAGTGATCCGCCCTCCTCAGCCTCCCAAGGTGCTGGGATTACAGGCGTAAGCCACTGCTTCCTGTAAATATATTAACATACCAAACAGTCCAGGAGCAACCATCAGGCAAACTCCACACTTTGCTTACCTGGTGTTATCTATCACTGAGATCACCAGGTGATCCCTGTAGCTGGGATTACAGGTGTGAGCCACCGCCCAAAAAGTAAGATTTTTCTTATCATTTGAGAGGCAGCAGCACATGCTAGATAGATGAATTTACTCGGGAACCACACAGCCTGTGTTCAAATCTAAGCCTTGGCACTTGCTAACTCTGTCTTCACTGTACCTCAGTTTCCTTATGTCTAAAGTCAGGCAACAATAGATCCTTCTCATAAGTTGTGGTGAGAATTAAATAAGTACAGTTGGCCTTTTGTATCTGTGGATTCTGCATACATGAATGCATCCAACCTCGGACTGAAAATATTCTGAAAAGAAAATAAAAACAATACAATAATAAAATACAAATTTTAAAACCAATTTAGTATAACAACTATTTATATAGCACTTACATTGTATTAGGTATCATAACTAATCTAGAGATGATTTAAAGTATATGGGAGGATGTGCATAGGTTATATGGAAATACCACCCCATTTTATATCAAGGACTTTGTATATACAATGGAATATTGTATTATAAATATATATGTATATGTATGTATGTATATGTGTGTGATTATATATACATATATGTATATGAATATACATGTATATGAATATATACATATATGTATATATACATGTGTGGTTTATATATTATATAATTATTATATATGTATATGTGTGTGTGTGTGTGTGTGTATATAATCACACACACACACACAATGGAATTTTATTTTGGCCTTTAAAAAGGAGACCCTACTATTTGTGATAGCGTGAATGAAGCTGGGGGACATTATGCTAAGTAAAATAAGCTAGACATAGAAAGAAGAATTACGCATGATTTCACTTACACGTAGAATCTAAAATAGTCAAGCTCATAGAAGCATAGAGCTGTTATTACCAGGAGTGGGGAAGGGGGGAACAGGAGAGATGTTGTTCCAAAGTATAAAATTGAAGCTATGAAGGATAAATAAGCCCAGAGATCTAATGTACAGCATGATGACTATAGTTAATAGTAATATAATGTACATTGTAAATTTGGTAAGAGAGTAGGTTTCAAGTGCATTCACAAAAAAAAAGATAGCTATGTGAATAGATGGATATGTTAATGTGCTTCACTGTAGTAATCATTTCTATCACTTTCTCTTTCCTCTCTCTCTCCATATATATATATTTCATTTTATAAATACTTATCTTTACTTTTTGAAATGTTATAATCAAGAAAACCACTGAGGTAATAAGATTAAATTGTACATGGTTTGACAAAAACATGTACACATACACCTACTGTTTTTGGAACATGTACAAAACATATTGCTCATGGGAGAAGAAGCAGTTTGAAATAAATGCCTAGACACAGTAGGTGTGGGTGTCAAACAGAATATCTACTTTCTGAGGCCCATATTACTATGGCTTACTCACTTTAATGGACTTAGATATAGAAGTCCTATTTCCAACAACAAGTGAGTTTCTGCTAAAGGTTTAGAAAAGGCTCTCCAAGCTAATTCTCATGTACATGCAAGTGAAGGAGGCCTACCTGAGGGGTCAGGTTAGGAGCCACATTAGTTTTCTGATCCACAGAGGAAAGGCAACTAATATTGATGGAGCACATTGTTTAGAGGGTCCAGCTCCATGTTCTTGACTTTAGTGACTGAATTTAATTCTCAGGACAACCCTACTAGTGAGGTACGATTATGCTCTCTTCATGGATGTGTATGACTACAATGCACTTGCTCCTAAGCACAGAGCTGGATGGCAAAGAGTTTGCTCACCACACAAACTCATGGAGCCAGGGATAGAATCAAGCAGCCTGGGCAATGGTAGAAAAATGGTCAGGATTCATAATATCTAAACAGTCCCAAAGTCACATTATTAGAGAAATCTCAGAAACACTATTTTCAGAGGGGAAAAAGGTGCAAAGGGGCACTTACTCTACGATAGCACAAACATTTATAGCCAAAATGTACAATTACATATTTTGCATAATTCTCTCACAAGTCTTTGAGGAAGGCATCATTATTTCTAGTTTACAGATGACCAACTAAGACTCACTGATAGAAAATCAATTTTGCAGAGGCATCTAGTAATGATTAGGAGTGGGGATGTAACTCTTACTCTCCTCAAAGGATAACACAGTCTCCTTTTAGAGATGATGACCTGTCTAGGACTTAAACACTTGTAGTTTCTTGTGTTGCCAGGGTTATGCTCTTGTGAGTACTCACTCAACAACCTCTCTCTCTTTGAAAGAGCTGATCATGCAGATGAAATCCCAGTGCAAGGTCCTATAGGTGGTAATGGGTCTGGTATGAGGGTCAAAGGCTTATGACTCCTTCCTCCTCTTCATCTGCACTCTCTCTTCATTTGAGATTCAATAGAAACTGCTTTTCCAAATCAATGTAGCAGATCAAAAAATAACGGGGCAGAAAATGACAGGGGATTGGTTTGATGATCTTCTCACCTTACCCTAATACCTCAGCAAACCATCCTGCAACACAGAAATGGCCCCAAAGCTTCATGTATAATATAAGTGTGAGCACATGCTCCATCTTCCTGCTCTCCTTCCAGGTGGTCTCTGTGGCAGTTATGCTGCTTGGTTTAGATAATAGTCATCACTTCTCTAGGAGGGAGAAAAAAGTTGGGCCTGGATGACCACTCGTTGAAGTTCTACTAGGTGCCATCTGCTCTGTATGGGATTTATCATTTACCCCACAGAAAACTTGTCTAAGAAAGGCATTGTGAGTCCCGTTTTACAGATGAGCAAGGGCAAAGTAGAATGGCAAAGGATTTGATCACCACAGAAACTTACAGAGCCTGGGATAGTAGCTGGCAGCCTGGGCACCTTAAGTGCTGGTGGCAGATCTTTAGCAAATGTATCTGGACACACACTGTTGAGGAAGTTAATGTCTGTCCTCCCTGTGTTTACCCTCCTTGCATTTCCAGCAAGGAACCAGGCTTGGTATTCCTTCCCCTTGCCTTAGGGGAGGTTTATGGCACGGTTGGGAGCCAAAGATGTCTAAATCCAGTTTTTTCCATTCTTTAGGAAACTTAAACTTCAGGGAAATATTGGACTGCTTGTTATCTGGTAGGAAAAGGAGGTCCTCTGAGGACATAAAGAAAGGAGAGGAACAGAGATTTATCTCAAATAGGGATGAGGCCAGAGATCTACTTGTCCCTCCAGGAGTAAGGATCTGAGCACTGCTCCATATCAACCCTTGGGTTTGATCAGTATATGGTCCATTGAAATTGGGCATCCAGCCATGACACCTATTTTTCTCTTTGGATAAAAGGATAGATGGAACAGGGTCAGGGAGTCCTTAAGGCACCAAGCCAATTAGGCAAATGGTCAGCTCAGCACTGAGCAGGAGGGACACATGATTGATGATGGCAGGGACCTCTCAGGCTGTTAACTAGAGTATAAATTCCCACAAATAGGACTGCTTCCTCAACAAGCCATGAATATTAAACATTCATCTAATTTACCTTAAAATCTCTTTACTAATTTGTCACAATGAAATACAAGATATGAATACTCATTTTTCAAGATCTGTACAAATAATGGGTTTCACTACATTATTAATATTTGCTAATGTGATATACTTTTATTGGAATGTTATTTTTCATTTTCCATATTTTATTTTCCTATAAACGGCATATTTCACATTTAAATTACCAAATGCAAAGATAATGATTCCACTTTATGTCTCTTATAGTGTTTGAAGAGAGAAACTCAGCCGCTGAGTTGCGTGTTTATGCTGCATCCTCTTTAAATGGAAAATGTAGGGGAGCCATGGAAAACTCCCACATGGCCTAGGAGGACAAATTGGGTACAAACCCTCTCTACAGCGACATTTGCGCAACATCTACATGAGGAGAAGCAAAGCAACGCGCACCTGTCACCCACTGCTTACTCTTCACGTCTGCTACTAGCATATATGTAAGAGGTCAGAGATAGCATGGGCTAGTCATATTCTAAGGAGTATCAAATCACTTTATTAGATATATCAATAATAGTATTTTCAGAGCATAAAAATTTTCAAAAGAGCACTTACTCATATTATGGTGTTTGTAGTATTATATAGCCCTAAAATAAGTAGTCTATATTTTGCATTAATTCTCTACTCATAACTGTGCGATAAATCATTCCCATTTTGACAGGTTTTACGTATATTAACTTGCTGATGGTAAAATCGATTTTGCAGACTCATCTAGTAAAGAGCGAGGAATCGGCATTCTAACTCTTAGCCTCCCCAAGCGACACCTAGCTATCTTTTTTATAGATCATAACCTTTTAGGACGTACACACTTGTAATTTACATGTTTTAGTACTGGTTGCCCTTGTGGTACTACTCAACAACCTCTCTCTCTGGTTGGAAGAACGCCTTGATAATGCAAGATGAAATCCTGGATGCAGGGTCCTGTAGGTGCTAATGAGTCTAATGGAGAAGGTCAAGGACTGTGAGTCTGCCTCTTGTTCTGCGCCTCTCTCTTCATTTGGTGTTGCTCGATAGAAACTACTTTTCCAATATCAATCTAGAAGATCAAACAAGGGCGGCCGAAAATGACAGGCGGATTAAAAGGAAATGTTTTAATTATCTCCTTCCTTTCCCCCAGTCCCTCAGCAAGTCCTCCTGCAACACAGGAATATTTCCACTAAGCTTCATTCATAATGCAAGGTGTTGAGTAGGTTTAACTTCTTACTGCTTGCTGCTGTTTCCAGGCTGGACTCTATGCGCAGTTGTGGCTGTTTGGCCCTTAGGTAACAGTCATCACTTCTTTAGGGGGGAGGAGGAGAAAAGCTGCGCTCGGTATGAACGTTTTGTTGATGTCCTACTAGTGAATCTAATGGTCGTACAGGCATTTACTTATTTACACCACAGACTAGTTATGCTAAGGAAGGCATAGTGAGTCTCCTTTTACAGATGACTAACGGCAGCTGGACAGGGCCTAAGAAAGGATTTCAGCGTCACACATCAAGTAAGGGGGCCAGCGAATGTGGGGTCCAACCTTTGCTGTCATCACAGCTATTCATGCATTGTCAACAGAGGCTGACATATGGGGCCCAAGGGGGCTGAAAATTGCGCTTTGTATGTTAAGAAAAAAAAAAAATAAAAAAAAAAATTTTAAAAATTTTTAAATGGAGGAATGCGTAGACATTACGACTACGTGTGTGGGTCCTGCAAGTACCACAAATAGCATAAACAGTTACCATTTACCTGCCTGGTATTAAATTATTTTACATTCCTTGGAGAAAGGATGGTGCGAGGAGAACCTGTTCTAAAGGTCTCCAAAACAGGGACAAGAATGAAAGAAGGATGAGAGGAAACCGCCTGCCCCTGCCCAGCTGACCTCATTATGTAGATGATGGTGCCACTAGGACCTTTGGAGCTGATCGTCTTACCCTCTCCCGGACGCTTCACTCAGCACCCCTCTTGGTGATGGGGTTGATGCATCGGTGGTGAATGGTGGTCGCTTGAAATGAAATCCTCTCTCTGGGCACACAAGACCTTGATTATTGGAGACCATATGAACTTGGACTGGCTTTTAAGATGACGGCAGGGGCCTCAGACAGAACAACAAACTGTTTCCTCTGGAACGATGCACATGGAGGGTAGAAAATTAATGTTGCACAAAACTAGTATGAGCAAGAAATGCTCTACATGCACTCCTATGTCTCATCCCTTAACATTTATTCAAGTAGCTCATATATTTAATGTACTCAATTTGATTAAATTATGGGAAATTTAGGAACTGTTAAGTAAATTCAGACAAATTGCTTCTAATGCCTGCTCAGTAGTAACTGGAATTTATTAAGGCATTGTGTCCTGAAGCCACCAGGAAATCTTAATGGCTCTAATTCTCTGTGCTCACATGCAATACTGCCCAGGTATTACTTATTTATTTATTAATGAACTATAATACCTTTAAAACTATAATATAAATTTTATAATACATAATATCAAATTTTAAATATTATAGTATTTAAATGTATTTTAATTTATAATATTAAATTATAAGAGTCTAATTTATCATGACATAATGAAGCATTCCCCAGTAATTCAGTAAGAGAAATGGCCTATGCTGTTGTGATAAGTAGAATCTAAGGTATGCCCCCATTATTTTGGATTCTGTATTTACTCCTTTGTATAATCTGTCTCATTGTGTGTGAGCTGCAGTAGTGACTTGTTTCTAATTGGTATCCACATGTATGATGGTATAGTTTGAATGTATCCTCCAAAGTTCATTCGTTGGAGCCTGATTCCCATATAAAGGTATTGGAAGTTAGGACCTGAAAGATGTCTAGGGTCATGGTGATTCTGCACCCAGAAACAGATTAATGCTGTTATTGGGGGAGTAGTCTTCATAAAAGGACAATTTGCTTCCCCCTCTTGCTGTCTCTCCTCCTCTCTTTGCCTTCTGCCGTGGGATGATACAATAAGAAGCCCCTCACCAGATGCCAGCCCTTTGATCTTGACTTCCCAACTCCAGAACTTGTGAGCCAATAAATTTCTGTTCATTACAAATTACACAGTCTGTGACATTGTTCTAGCAGCCACAAAAAATGGATTAGGAAAAATGTGTACCAAAGAAGTGGGGTTTTGAAAATAACAAACTTAATGGAAAATGTGAAAGTGGCTTTGACTGGGTATTAAGCTTTGAAGAGTTTGGAGGAGCCAGCTAGCAAAAAACCTCCATTGCCGATGAATACGCTTAAAGGGCAATTCTCGGTGAGGGCTCAGAAGAGAGTATGGCTGTGAGAAAATTCTGAATTTTCTAGAGATACCTCAGTGATTGTGATCAGAATGTTGGTAGAAATATGGACATAAAGACCATTCTCATAGAATCTTGGATAAAAATTAGGGAATATATTTATTGGAAACTGGCATAGAGGCAATTCTTGTTACAAATTGGCAAAAGAACTGAATGAAATTGTTTTGATGCCCAAGGGCTTTATGGAAGGCAGAGTTTTAAGAGAGTGATGAACTAAAGTATCTGGCAGAAGAAATTTCTAAGCAAAGTATTGGAGGAACTGTGTGGCATCTGTAACTGCATACAGTAAGATGTAAGAAAAGAGAAATGATTTAAAGACAGAATTTATAATTTATAATTAAAAAGGAATCAGAGGGCCAGGCATGGTGGCTCATGCCTGTAATCCCAGCACTTTGGGAGGCTGAGGCAGGGGATCACCTGAGGTCAGAAGTTCAAGACCAGCCTGGTCAACACAGTGAAACCCCATCTCTACTAAATATATAAAAATTAGCCAGGCATGGTGGCGGGCGCCTGTAATCCCAGCTACTTGGGAGGCTGAGGCAGGAGAATTGCTTGAACACAGGAGGCAGAGGTTGCAGTGAGCCGAGATCGCGCCATTGTGCTCCAGCCTGGGCAACAAGAACGAAACTTCACCTCAAAAAAAAGGTGGGGGGGAATCAGAACATAAACATTTGGAAAATTCACATTCATGTCATATAAAGAATAAAAAAGCATGCAAGGGTACAGCCAAGCAACTCTCTGATAATGGGATTAGCATGGATAGAAGGAAGCCAGGTGCTGTTCATTAGGACAATGCATTGGAGAAAGACTCTGAAGACATTTCAGAGATATTCAAAGTTGCCCCTTTCCTACAAGTCCAGAGATCTAGGAGGGCAGAATGATTTCAAGGGACAGGCCTGGGGTGTCCATCATGGGCTCACTGCTCAGAACCATCTTGGGACTCTGATCCCTGCATTCTAGTACAGTGCTGCCTGGCAGCCCCAGCTGTATCTCAAGTGGACCTAGGTATGCTCGGGCTGCTCCTGTGAAGGGTGCAAATTGTAAGCATTGCTGGTTCCCACATGGTGCTAATTCTGCAAGTGAGCAGAATGCAAGAGCTATGGGGGCACTGCTTCCTTCACCTAGATTTTAAAGGATGTATCAGACATCCCTGTGATCCAGGCAGAAACCTGCTGCAGGGGCAGAGGCACTATAGAGTTCTCACCAGGGTAATGCCTAGCTGAGCCACAGGCATAGGGTTGCCACTGAGACCATGAACCTCTAAATCCATCTGCGTGCAGCCCAGCCTGGAAGAGCTGCAGGCAGGAGACTCCAACCCATGAGAGCTGCTACAAGGGCACAACCCAGCAAAGCCATAGGGGTGGGGCTTCCTGAGGCCTTGGAGCTTAATCCATACCCCAGTGTGCTCAGAAGGTGGGACATGGAGTCAAGAAAGATTATTCTCCAGCTTTGAGATTTAACGTTGTTTGCCCTGTTCAGTTTTGCACTTACTTGGGACCCATTACTCCTCTTTTCTTGCCTATTTTTCCTTTTTGGAATTAGAATATCTATCCTATGCCTGTCTCACTGTTGTATTTTGGAAGTAGATAACTTGTTTTGATTTTATAGCCTCACAGTTTGAGGGAATTTGCCTCAGAATATATCATGCCTTGAGTCTCATCCATATTTCATTTGGTAAAGACATTGGGGCTACTGGCATGGAGTCAGAATATTTTGCATGTGAGAAGGACATGAATTTTATGAGCCGGGGGCAGAATGCTGCAGTATGAATGCGTCCAGTAAAGTTTATGTATTGAAAGCTTGATTCCCAGTGTGTGTTGGTCTATCCAAGTACTTCTTCCCTAAATTTCTTTGTCACCAATTTTCCAATCATGTCCTTTCCAAGTTCCTGATCATGCAGCCAAACTATTGTCCACAGTCCATGAATCAGTATATATAGAAATGGCAGGTCCAGCCATTTGTCCAAGCGAAGTGATCAACCAGGTACACTGTACACTGCTCAAAGTTCTGCCCACTGGGAGAGTTTCCATTCACCATTGTCCTTCAGGGACATCCCAGAAAGGGGATGTAGTGTTAGTTGTCCACTTCTGAGTAGTGCCTGCATATCATGCAGAATCATCTGTAAACAAAACAAACTTATCTTTCTCTGTCAACTGATCATAGGGAACTTAGATTATAGGTGCAGGCTGGGAGAAAGAAAGGAGTGTAGCAAAAATGAGGGCCATGGGCATTTGAGCTGCTTCCTCATGTAACTTACTTATGCCTTCTGTGCCTGCTTGAGCTCGATTTCATATATACTACTTACCTTTGTTGATGGAGTGAGTGCTATTGTACATACCCAACTTTATGGCTATGTGGGTCGGATAACACACAGGTCATGGTGGGCAGCTCAGGTCACGTGAAAACTTGGTTGTTTCCAGTCTCTACTAAGGCCCATTAGCAGGCCAAGAGCTGTTTCTCAAAAGAACTGTAGTTATCTAGGAAAGATGGCAGGGCCTGTGTTGCCATTCACCTATGGGGGCCTGCCAAAGGTTCCCAAGAGCATCCCTATCTGTCACTGACAACTCAAGCACCATTGGATCTGCTTGATCATATGGCCCAAGTGGCACAGCAGTTTGCATAGCAGCCTGGACCTGTTGCTGAGCCCTCTCTTGTTCTAGGCCCTACTCAACACTAGCAGCTTTTTGTGTTACTCAGTAAATGGGTCAGAGTTACACACCCATATGAAGAGTTATGTTGCCTCCAAAATCCAAAGAAGCCCACCAGATGGTGTACCTCTTTTTTGGTTGTAGGAGAGGCCAGGTGCAAGTATTTATCCTTCACCTTAGAAGGGATATCTCAAATGCTCCACACCTCTGAGCTTCTAGAAACTTGACTGAGGTTGGATATGCCACCTTTTACCTCTGAGGAGAGGAGAAAACTAACAGCCATATAATAGTCTATTATATTCTTTAAACTAGTAGGTTAAAACAAAACTGATAAAATAATTACTTACAAGGGAACAGAGTAGCAGCCCAGGATGGAAGCTGATCATGTATATTCTGTTAAAAATATAACACCTATTTACTGCTCTGATGCACTGAAAAAGTTAAGAAACAATGGCCAATCCAGTAGCAATGAGTAACTCTAGTACCCAGATTGAGTCCTCTAAAAATATTACCTACAAGGAAAAATGGCTGAATCCACGTCTGTGGTCAAGCTGTACCAGATGAGTCTGGACTGAATGATCACACCAGCGAACATGTCAAAAAGACTCAGAAGCCAACCTGATAGGACTTCCACAGACCAAATAAGAACAATTTAAGCATCAAAAACATTAGTGCCCACAGTGAGTTAAAACACATCACATACAGAAACATCTCTGAGTCGTGATGACACTTTAAAAGAAAAAACTCAAACAAAACCAACTCACTGCTCATCTGTGGAGGATCCTACAGAAACAATACTTATTCTTAAAACTGGAAATACTGCAAAATGATTAAATATTTGTCCTTCCTTTCCTGTGTGTGCCATACCTCAGTTAAGCCTAATAGTTGGCGGGGGTTGAAGCAGGGGAGTTTCTCTTATAGAAATGTCCAGCTAATAAATGCAGAAGAAATTGTACTATCTAAACACCATCATTGTAGAATTTTTAATGAAATGCAGATCTTGGTAAAGATCAGAGATTGTAAAAAATCATGAGGTAAAAAGCAGATGGGACATTTCACAATGGATGGATCAGTCTAACAACACCTGAGCCCAGTGCTCAATCTTAATGTCAAGGTAGGAGTGACAATCAGACACAATGAGGCTCTTTGTATGCCTATGAATTGAACGCTTGTGTCCTCCCAAAACTCATATGTGGAAACCGTAATCTCCAATGTGACAGTATTTAAAAATAGGACTTTTGGGAAATAATTAGGTCATCAAAGTGGAGCCCTCAGTATGAGATTAGTGTCTTTATAAGAAGAGACACGGAGAGCTTGCTTGCTCTCTGCATGCACACACCAAGGAAAGGCCACGTGAGGACATAACCAGGAAGAGGATTCTCACCAGGAACCCAACCATACTGGCATCCTGATTAGACTTCTAGCTTCCAGACTCATGAGAAGTAAATGCTTGTTATTCAAGCCACCTAGTCTGTGGTAATTTGGTAAAGCAGCCTGAACTAAGACTTGGTGTAAGGATATAGGATATGTAACACATCTGAGGTACTCTTGCCAAAAAAATCCTGAACTGGATGAAGCCTCTAACTCTACTAATTTACAGGAAATAGGAGGGGCCAGAGCAATGTAAGTAACAGCACAATGGGGATACAATCAGCAAAATTGAGAATGTAAACTCCACAAACCAAAGATCCAGTGTAATAAGCAAATACAGGTTGAATATCATTAATCTGAAAATCCAAAATCCGAAATGCTCCAATGAGCATTTCCTTTGAGCATCATGTCAATGATCAAAAAATTTCAGATATTGGAGCCTTTCGGATTTGCAGATTAGGGATACTGAACATGTAAATTGAAAAGCAAAAACAAAGAGAGAAAAGAGATTTAAAACTCCAGAGAGTTAATGAGAAATTAAAGTATAATTAAAACCCATAATGAGATACCACCACACTTACACCAGAAAAAGAAAATTGAAAAGATGGAAAACACCAAGTGTTGGTGAGGATATGGAAGCTGTGTAATTTTCACGGCACTGGTGAAAATACAAATTCAACAACTACTTTGAAAAAGTGCTGGCAGTATTGACTGAGCTGATCATACACACATCCTACAACTCAGAAATTTCATTCTTAGGTCTGGGGAAGGTACACACCCAAAAGAAAGAAAAATAAATGTTTATCCAAAGATATGTCCAAGACATTCATAACGCTGTTATTCATAATGTCAAAAACTAGAAAAAATCCACATAGCAGATATGCTTACTGTGAAATATCCACTAGATGTAACAATATCCACCAATGATGATGAATCATCTACTACTATAGACAACAATAAATGTAAATCTCACATACAGTATGTTGACTGAAGGAAGAAAGTTAGAAAAGAGAACATGATGTATGATTCTAGGAATTTTTCTTCTAATTTCCCATTACAGTTTAGGCTACATAAAAAATTCAACACCCTATTTTTTCTTATTTGAAGGTACTTAGTGTTCCCATATATTATCTGCACGTTAACCTCAGAGAAGCACATATCCACTGAGCCCCTGAAAAGTGAAGCACTACAGATGTGAACGCGGCTAATGCTGTTGATATGGTTTGGGTGTGTCCCCATCTAAATCTCAACTCGAATTGTATCTCCCGGAATTCCCACATGTTGAGGGAGGGACCCAGGGGGAGGTAACTGAATCATGGGGGCCAGTCTTTCCCATGCTATTCTTGTGCTACTTAATGAGTCTCACGAGATCTGATGGGTTTATCAGGGGTTTCCGCTTTTGCTTCTTCCTCATTTTCTCTTGCTGCCGCCAGGTAAGAAGGGCCTTTCGCCTCCCGCCATAATTCTGAGGCCTCCCTAGCCATGTGGAACTGTAAGTCCAATTAAATCCTTTTTTCCCAGTTTTGAGTATGTCTTTATTGGCAATGTAAAAATGAACTAATACAGTAAATTGGTACCAGTAGAGTGGGGTGTTGCTGAAAAGATACCCGAAAATGTGGAAGCAACTTTGGAACTGGGTAACAGGCAGAGGGTAGAACAGTTTGGAAGGCTCAGAAGAAGACAGGAAAATGTGGGAAAGTCTTGAAGCTCCTAGAGACTTGTTGAATGACTTTGCCCAAAATGCTGATAGCAATATGGACAAAAAGATCCAGGCTGAGGTGGTCTCAGATGGAGATGAGGAACTTGTTGGGAACTGGAGTAAAGGTGACTCTTGCTATGTTTTAGCAAAGAGACTGGCAGCATTTTGCCTCCGCCCTAGAGATTTGGGGAAGTTGGAACTTGAGAAAGATGATTTAGGGTATCTGGCAGAAGAAACTTCTAAGCAGCAAAGCATTCAAGAGGTGACTTGGGTTCTATTAAAGGCATTCAGTTTTATAAGGGAAGCACAGCATAAAAGTTTGGAAAATTTGCAGCCTGACTATGTGATAGAGAAGAAAAATACATTTTCTGGGGAGAAATTCAAGCTGGCTGCAGATATTTGCGTATGTAGCAAGGAGCCTAATGTTAATCCCCAAGACCATGGGGAAAATGTCTTTAGGCCATGTCAGAGACCTTCACAGCAGCCCCTCCCATCACAAGCCTGGAGGCCCAGGAGGAAAAAGTGGTTTCCTGGGCTGGGCCTAGGGTCCCTATGCTGTGTGTAGCCTAGGGACTTGGTGCCCTGTGTCCCGGCTGTGGCTGAAAGGAGCCAACATACAGCCCAGGCTGTGGCTTCAGACGGGGGAAGCCCCAAGCCTTGGCAGCTTCCACGTGGTGTTGAGCTTGCAGGTGCACAGAAGTCAAGAACTGCAGTTTGGGAACCTCCATCTAGATTTCAGAAGATGTATGGAAACTCCTGCATGCCCAGGCAAAAGTTTGCTACAGGGGCGGGGCGCTCATGGAGAATCTCTGCTAGGGCAGTGAAGAAGAAAAATGTGTGATTGGAGCCCCCACACAGAGTCCCTACTGGGGCACTGCCTAGTGGAGCTGTGAGAAGACAGTCACTGTCTTCCAGACCCCAGAATGGTAGATCCACTGACAGTTTGCACCATACGCCTAGAAAAGTCACTGACACTCAACACCAGCCCATGAAAGCACCCAGGAGGGAGGCTGTACCCTGCAAAGCCACAGGGGTGGAGCTGTCCAAGATCATGGGAACCCACCTTTTGCATCAATGTGAACTGGATGCGAGACCTGGAGTCAAAGGAGATCACTTTGGAGACTTAAAATTTGACTGCCCTGCTGAATTTTGGACTTGCATGGGCCCTGTAACCCCTTTGTTTTGGCCAGTTTCTCCCATTTGGAATGGCTGCATTTATCCAATACCTCTATCCCCATTCTACCTAGGAAGTAACTAGCTTGCTTTTGATTTTACAGGCTCATAGGTGGAAGGGACTTGCCTTGTCTCAGATGAGACTTTGCACTGTGGACTTTTGGGTTAATACTGAAATCAGTTAAGACTCTGGGCGACTCTTGGGAAGGCATGATTGGTTTTGAAATGTGAGGACATGAGATTTGGAGGGGCTAGGGGCAGAATGATATGGTTTGGCTGTGTCCCCATCTAAATCTCAACTTGAATTGTATCTCCCGGAATTCCCACATGTTGTGGGAGGGACCCAGGGGGAGGTAACTGAATCATGGAGGCCAGTCTTTCTCATGCTATTCTTGTGATAGTTAATGAGACTCACGAGATCTGATGGGATTATCAGGGGTTTCCGCTTTTGCTTCTTCCTCATTTTCTCTTGCTGCCACCATATAAGAGCCTTTCACCTCCCACCACGATTCTGAGGCCTCCCCAGCCATGTGGAACTGTAAGTCCAATTAAACCTTTTTTTTTGTTCCTAGTTTTGGGTATGTCTTTATCAGGAGCATGAAAACAAACTAATACAGCTGTGTATAATGGACATGCAGCTGGATATGAGACAGGAGACATACTTATCCCACTAACTCTAGGTGCCCTTGAGTAAGTCACCACACCACATCTATACTCACCCAGCAAAGAGGGACTGAGTAGTCCTGTCTCCAGCAAGATCTCAGGGACAGAGAGCAATGTGATTCCCATCTGGAAAACCACTCTGAGTTCCTAAAAGGGAAAAGAACTCATTCATCTTGGGGGTCCAAGGAATTATCTATATCAACAGCCAAGTTGTCTAGTACAAAGTAATTATGATGTTTATTAATGTTTTTATTTTAAAAATTATTACTTTTCCTTAAATAAATACCATGTGGTACAATGTAGAATGACTACAGAAACATAGATAAAAGAGCTATGGTCTCAAAGTTACACCAACCACCATGGGTTGACATAGTTCAACAAATATCTGTCTCTTCTTCCTAAGTGCACTGGTTAGGAGTGTGGGCTCTGTATACAGACTAGAGACAAACTCTAGTTCTGCCATGTAAAAACCTTGTGACTTTGAATACTGTTATTTCACCATAAAATCACTCAAAGTCTTGTCAGTAAAACCAGGATTATACAGTACTTACAATAGAGGACAAAACATATTTTACATGTATCACGGAACTTAAAATTTAAATTTAAATTAAAAAAAAAGTCCCTGTGTTCTGGTTTTTAAAAATATAAATGGCCAGGGATCACATTAACTTGAAAATTCTAAGGTAGAGATACTGGGGAAAGAAAGTGTAACAGTCTTGCAACTTAATCCTATTTATCAACTCGGGTATTTTTTAAATTTTAATTTTAACTGACAAATAATTGTATATACTATGGGGTACACTGTAATGTTTTGATATATGTTTACATTGTGGAAAGATTAAATCAAGCCAATTCAATAAATTCAATAAAGCTTAATAGTCTTACAAATGAGTCTTGTTTTTCCTTTTTCTTATTTATTTACTTATGATCCAGATACTCATTCTTTATTACAAAATGGCATATTTTCCTCCAATCTGTTGGAGTCCTCTACTTTTGTTTGTGGTATCTTTTGTTAAATAATAGTTTTTAATTTTGCTGTCAAATTTACCTATTTTTGCCTTATATAGCTTTTGATTTTACTTATTTTTTAAATTTTTGTTCATTTTTTAACTTTGATTTTAGTTTCAAGAGTACATGTGAAGGTTTGTTATACAGGCAAATCGTGTGTCACAAGGGTTTGGTGTGCAGATTATTTTGCCACTCAGGTTATATGCATAGTACCCAGTAGGTAGTTTTCAATCCTTACTCTCCTCTCTCCGTCTACCCTCAGGTATGAATATTAGTCATCAACTGATGCATTTTAAAATCACTTTTTTTCACTACAACCACTGTTGGTTGACTAATTACCTTAAGAATGCCTCAGAAGCACTTGGAAGAACTGATCTCAGAAAACAGCCCACCATTTCTCTGCATGGCCAAACAAACAGCCGAGCGGTCCTCCTTAACTATGCCTTATCCCCACACACCCCACACACACAGCCACTGCAGGTCCCCCATGCCCTACCTCCAAACACGACCTGTCCAGGTCTAACCCTTCCTCTGCACACAGCTGCAGTCCTGGCATCATTCACCTGTGCCTCTTCCCTGAATTTCTGCAATATTCTTCTAATGGTTATCCCCACTCTTTATTTTGTCCCTCTCCAGTCCATTCTCCAAACAGTGGCCAGAGTCACTTTCTGAAAACAAGAATCACATCACGTCACTCCCGTACTCTAGCTTTCCACACTCAGAATAAAACCCAAACTCCTTAAAAGATCCAAACCATGTGGCTCTTGTCTGCCCTTTCGACCTCATCTCTGACTTGTCTGCATATATGGGCCAGGCTTCAGCCACTCCAACTTGTCCTCTGCTCCTAGATCAATGGTGCCCATACACAGCACAGGGACACTGACAAAATGGCCTCTCCATGCCTGGCTTCTTTCTGTTGTTCAGGACTCAGTTCAAGTGTCACTTTCTGAGAAAGAGCTTCACTGACAACCCCATCTATGATAATCCCTGTCTCAGTCATTTTCTACTCTACCTATCAATTTTCTTCAAAACACAAATCCCCATATGAAATTGCCTCACTCATTGATTGCTTATTGCCAGTTTCCCCAAACTAGAATGATAGCTCCAGGGATTCTTCTTCTTTTATTCTCTGTAATGTTTCTTCAGTGTCTCATACATTAATCACTGAATAAGAATTACTGAATTGAAAAAATTGTTACCTACTGGACACACAAGACAAGATACAGAAATTTAAAGCTGAGTAGCAGGAGCAACTAACAATGAAATTAGACATCAAAGGATTTAAACTTTTCATAGACCTTGTTGCCATCCACAGCATTGCTTTTCAATCGTGGATGAATAACAGAAACAGCAAAAGAAATTACTCAAAATGTAGACACCTCTCACCTCACCTCCCTGGTTTTAATTTTGCAGATCTAGGATGGGTCCAAGTATGTGCAATTTTAGCAAGCAACCATGGACAAATCTGATGAAATGGTCCATAGATCACACTTGTAAAAATCCTGCCCTAAACAGCTCAGAGTTGGGTACCACAAATTTAAGGCCCACCATACAAAGCTCTGGGATATCTGCAGTTACTCTGTTAATATACTTAGGTGAAAGTACACTGGTTCTTCTCCACCACATAAGACCACAGATTGCCACATGGGATCACACTTACATTCCAGAGTATTCCTGGGTGGTCTAGAGGTGTGGGGATTATTATCCTATTGGATAAACAAAGCTGGAAGAAAGGTATGACTTGCCTAAAGTGTCCCCATGATGTGACTTGGGTCTCTTTCCTCTTGCTCCAGTAACCTAAGAGGCTTTCAGAGTCTCTGATCTTAAACTAGAAGAGAGAGTAAGGGGATAAGAAAGCACATGGAATAGAGAAGAAAGAGGATAAGAAAGCACATGAAATGCAGGGGATGGGGTGACGATGTCTGGCCTATCCCACTCAGTTAACTGGAAGCTGTGCAATGATGTTTTTCTTCTTCCTCAACTCCATCCCAGAACCCCTCCCACACAAAGCAGTGACACTGAAGCTCACACATAATGGAAATGTGGACTTATTCCTGTTTGAAGTTACATTTTCAAGTATTTGCTCTAGTAGTTAGGCCATTATGTTAATGCCAGAAGCATTCTATTGACAGAATGGAGGAGGCAAGTTGGAATGGGGAATTACCATTTGCTGATGGTCTACTAGGTACCACACAGTATAGGTTGTTATTTTCAGGCTTTTTCTCTTCAAGTCCTCAAAGTGATGTTCTGAGGCTGACATCACAGCTTCCTTCCTACAGATGAGGGCTAATAGGCTTAGGGGGCCAAGTACATATTCAAGGAATTTTATGGAAGCTTCAAATGGACATGAGACCTACTTTAAGGGGCTCCCACTGGCCAATTTTGAGAACACTAGAGCACTAAAATTGATATGGTTTGGATACTGCCCCCTCTGAATCTCATGTAGAATTGCAATTCACATTGTTGAAGGTGAAGCCTGATGGGATGTGACTGGATGATGGGGGTGGATTTCTCATGAATTGTTTAGTGCTATCCCCTTGGTGATAAGTGAGTTCTCCATCAGTTAGTTCATTTGGTTGTTTAAAAGTCTGAAACCTTCCCCTTGTCTGTCTCTCTTGCTCCCACTCTTGCCATGTGACATGCCTGCTACTGCTTTGCCTTCTGCCATGATTAAAAGTTCCCTGAGGCTTCCCGAGAAGCCAAGCAGATCCTGGGGCCATGCTTCCTGTCCAGCCTGCAGAACCATGAGCCAATTAAACCTTTGTCTTCATAAATTACCATCTCAGGTATTTTTGTATTACAAGGCAAGAATGGCCTAATACAAAAAATATATATTAATAATTACAGAGGGTAACCCTTTGAGGAACATGGGAATCTGAGTCACACTGACAGAAATAAATGTTAATAAATACATTGATAAATAAATAAGGGAGAAGAAAATCTCTATCTTTTCTCAAATGCAAACTAATAATTCCAGAAGGAATATCAGAATTGGAAAACAGCCACTTAACAACTATCATAATAATACGTGTTTCAGGCAAACAACATAAACGAATGCTCATTCTGCACCAAATCTCATGGCAGTCACTGAGTCACCATGGTAACAATGTGGGCCAAGACAGCTCGGAAAAGAAAATAACCATCACTTTGATTTGTTTTCTAGTATGTCCTAGGAACTGATATGACCACAGTAATTAACCTGAAGTATTCCTCACAATAAATACTTCTGGCAGCTTCAGCAATATACACATTCATACACACATACATACCCACATACATACATGTTCGCTCTCTCTCTCTCTCTTTCTTTCTCAACACCCAAGATCCCAGGAATTCACTGAGATGGATTGCTGGTGGTGGGGAGTAGGTAACAAACCCCACAATTTAATAGATTCAATTCTGACCACATATAAAGTTGAAATCTACTAAACTATTTTACGATGGATTTTTCTGGAGATGACCTGTCGATTTGTCTCTGGGACTTTTTTCCTCTAGTTACAGCATATTTTCAATAACTTCTGAAAGCTGACATGGAAACACAAGCAAATGCCTAAGTATCAGGTACCTTTTCCATTTTATAGTCTGAGATCTCAACCTAGAAGATTAGTTAACAGCTACTGTTAAACATTTGGCAGCTGACAGCTCAGTGAAAATAAAAATGTAATTCAAAATACTGGCATTTATAAGAGCACCAAGAAATATGAAATAACTAGGAATAATCTATCCAAATATGTGACAGGTCTGTATAGTGAACGCTACATAACATTGCAAAGAGAAATTAAAGAAGACCTAAATAAATAGAGAGACATACTGTCTTCATGAGTTGGAAAACTCAGTATTGTTAAGATGCCTGTTCTGTTTAAACTGATCTAAATATTCAGAACAATCCCAATAAAAATCCTAACTGATATAGTTTTAACAGAAAGTAAAATGCTATTTCTAAAATTCATGTAAAAATACAAAGGATCTAGACTATGCAAACAACTTTGAGAAAGAACAAAATGGATGACAAGCACTACCTGATTTTAAGACTTCTTACAAACCCATAGTAATCAAGACAGTGTGCTACTGGCATCAAGGCAGAAAAGCAGATCAAAAGAACAAAATAAACCACCTAAAAATTGACCTACATATATTGGACAACTGACTTTTGACAAAGGTGCAGAAGCCATTCAATGTATAAAGGATGGTATTTTCAATGTATCATGCTGAAACAAGTAGATATTCATACACCCAATTACATACTGTGATCTATATATTGTACCATGTACAAAAGAGAATTCAAAAGGCAATTCATAATGGATCATAGATGCAAATATAAAACCTAAAGCTGTAAAACTTGTAGAAGAAAACATGGGAGAGCAAAATTGTGACCTTGAGTTAGGTAAATATTTCTTAGATGAATAAATCAGTAATTTGGAATGCGTCAAAGTTAAAAACTCTGGGTCTTACAAAGACACTGTTAAGAGAATGAAAAGACAAGTCCCTGATTGGGAGAAAATGTTTGAAAATCATATCTGATAAGTACTTGTATCCAAAATATAGAAAATATCACAAAATTCAATTAAACATTCCAATAAATGAATAGGCAAAAGAGTTGAATAGACACTTATCTATAGAAGATAAACAACTGTCAACTGTCAAATAAGTACATGAAAATATACTCAAACATCATTAATCACTAGGGAAATGTAAATGAAAACTACAAGGCATCACTACCTCGTGGCTTTGCTTTTTTTGTACTTTAAAAATTATTCTTGGCATTGTTCCCTTACAGTACTATTTCTATAGCACCTAATTGAATTTCTATCTTC
>NW_016809093.1:76197-78927 GCF_001698545.2 Rhinopithecus bieti | reverse complement strand
AATAAAATGAAAGGTGAAGAATTGTGTGAAGGTGCCTTTGTCAAGAGAAAATCCACCTCTGATTCATTCTAACAGGTTGGTGCCAATGTATGGAATAGCTGATAGTAAATTTGTGATTGTTGTTTCTCTTCATGATAAGACATAGCCTATGAATGCTGTAGCTATTACAGTGACTAAAAGAATAATTCCAATGTTTCAGGTTTCTAGAAAGGTACAGACCTCAGCCTACATGAATAAACAGATAAAAAATGTAGATATCCATTAGCATGCAAATATTAAATGATTCAGCCATAGCTTACATGTCAGCAAATGTGTGTGATAGAGGAAAATGCAGTTATTGTGTCTGAGGTACAGTGTATAGCTAGGAAAAGCCCTGTAATGATTTGTAAAGCTAGGCAAACACAGTAGGAAACCGAAATTTCCTCACGTTGAGTTGTTTGATGTTGCAGGTATATCAACAAATGAGTAAGAATTTTTATTAAGAAGTGAGATTGTTAAATGTTGGTTATTAGAGTTCTGACAGTTGATGTGCAATGATGATTTTTCACGTGATTGGTCATGATTAGATTCCATGTGAGAATTATGGCATATACTATATTTTGCTACTATTTTTGGTGTAGGCGTCATAGGACCTTCTTCAAAACTTTTACCTATTATGTGGGTTTAGGGTTATTAATGGTGGTGTGGAATGCAGGATTATAATAAATTTTGGTGGATGTTTTACGGGAATGATAGTGTTTTAAATTTATTTAGCAGGGATACTGGTAGTGTTTAGAATCCTATACCCATAGCTACCTAAAGACAATCCTGAAATGTGAGGATCTGGTGGTGTTATTTGGGGGAGGTTCAAATCCTAACAATAGTTAGGATTATTAATAGAATTATTTAATCATTGTGTAAATAATAGGCTATGATGAAATAAAATTATTATTGATTTCAAAATTTAGAAGATTGGGTGACTTTTGAGGGTAAAGAAGTTGGGCTTCTTTGTGAAGATTCTATAGGTATGGCTGCATTGTAGTTTATGAAGTTGATTAATAGTTGTAAGTGACTGATCCCTTTGTTAATATTTTGCTATTGAAATTACTCAGAGTAATTAAGTGGCTAGAAGTATAGCTAATAAAAATGAAATGAAGAAAGAGAAAAAATATAATTTAATTAGGCCATTTTGGTTAGGGATAGTTACTGAGGCTATTATTTGGAGATGAGATAATTTTTGGTATTTTTCTAGTCATGTCTAATTAAAGTGATGCTGTATTTTGACTTTTAGAAAGGTTTAGGTACACTGATAAATGGTGAACAACTGTTGGAAAAATCCTAGAAGGTTAGAAAATTTATATATGTATGAGGAGAATTCAAATTTGAGATTACATTTTATTTGGTTAAATTCTAATTGCCATAATGAAGCCTAAGATAGTTATGACAAGGGCTGAAAGTTTCAGGTATAATGGCATAGTCATTTGGGGAATAGTTACAGGAGAAATGTTGGAAATTTTTAAAAAAGCAAAAATACTACCAGTTGTTAAAGGTTTAACTGAATTAACCAGGAGGGAGTTAATTTCGCTGATAATAATGAAAGTTGAAAAACTAGGTAGTCCTAGAGTGCAAAAAAGACAATTTGAGTACTGTAGACAGTTGTTAGGGAGGTGGTGATTAGTGTGATTAAAAGGGCTCAGGCAGTAGTATATAGCATGTTTGCAATTTTGATAAATAAGTCTTTGAAGTAGAAGCCGGTAAGGGAAGGTATGCCTGTGAGTGCAAGGCTTCCAATAATAAGTAAGGAGGAGTGAAAAGGTATGTATTTAAATAGACATCCTATTTTTTTAATATCTTGATCATCATTAAGGTTGTGGATGATGGCTCTGAATATATAAACACTATAGTTTTAAAGAATGCATGTGTCTAGATGTGGAGAAGTGCTAGATGTAGTTGATTAATATTAATAATGACTATTACAAGACCTAGTTGTCTTGAGGTACAAAATGTGACAATCTTTTTGATGTCACTTTGTGTTAGAGCACAAATTGCTATAAATGTAGTGGTAATAGCACCTCAGCATATTTTTAGTGTTTGGATTGTTTTATTATTTTCTATTAGTGTATAAAAGTGGGTTAAGAGCCCCTGCTATAACACTGTGATGAAATGGAATAGGGCTGAGACAAGTGTTGGACCTTCTGTTTCTGATGGTAGTCATGGGTGAAGGCCAAATTGGGCAAACTTGTCAGTTGCCAGAATGACTCCACTTAATGGAAGGATATTGGGATAGGAATTGAACACAAAAATTTGTTGCATTCTCATGTATTTGAATATAATTTTAAAAGTACTATTGTAGTATAAATCCAGTATCTCCCATGCAGTTACATAAAATTGTTTGGGGAGTTGCTGTATTTGTGTCTATTCAGCCATATAATCAATTGACCAAAAAATGTAATTCCTGCTTGTTCTCAAAGAGTTGAAAGGAGTTGTTGAGAGTAACTAGAAATAGTATAGTGATAAGAAATATGAGTAAATACTTAAAGAATTAGTTAATGTTTGGATCTGAATGTATATAGCATACTGAGAACTCTATGATAGATCATGTAACAAAAAGTGCTACTGATAAAAACCTATTCAACACATGGTCTGGGATAATTGGCAAGCCACGGCCGGGCGCGGTGGCTCAAGCCTGTAATCCCAGCACTTTGGGAGGCCGAGACGGGCGGATCACGAGGTCAGGAGATCGAGACCATC
>NW_016809093.1:69407-73664 GCF_001698545.2 Rhinopithecus bieti | reverse complement strand
CTGATGAATGAAAATTTCAGGCCAATATCCCTGATGAACATCGATGTGAAAATCCTCAATAAAATACTGGCAAACTGAATTCAGCAGCACATCAAAAAGCTTATCTACCACGATCAAGTCAGCTTCATACCTGGGATGCAAGGCTGGTTCAACATATGCAAATCAATAAATGTAATCCATCATATAAACACTTCTTGCACATTTTCTCAAAAAATAAGAAGTTTTAATTTTCTGCTATTACATTTATAATCCAATGTTTCATTTAAACTACATTTACAGTATAAGGGTCCTAGAATGATTTTTGGGTTAAGTAAGAAGAGTATATTATTTTGCATATAGATATAGCTATAGATAGGATCTCACTCTGTCACCCAGGCTGCAGTACAGTGGTGCAATCATAGCTTGCTGCAGACTTAAACTCTTAGGTTAAAGCAATCTTCCCTGTTTAGCCTCCCAAGTAGCTGGACTACAAGCACATGCCACCATGTGCAGCTATTTTTATTTTTTGTAGAAAGGACTCCAGTAATCCTCCTGCCTCAGCCTCCCAAAGTGCTGGGATTACAGGCATGCACGACTGTGACCGGCATGGTTTAATATTATTAATGTGATATATAAATTTTCCTAATTATGTTATGATTAATATAGAGAGAGAACATAAGGCCATAATAAATATACTAAATTCTACTACGGCAATGGTAAAATGAGATCATGAGAATGATGCTATAACTACAAATAACTCTCTAAGTTGATGGCTGGTGATAGGGCTCGGTTAGTTGGGCTAGCTCGTACTCATGTTAGCTATGAGAGGTAATAGTGTCTGTAGTCCTCAAGCTAATAGCATGGTTCAGCTATGAATTCATTCATAACTTTAGTTTTTGATGCAGAATAATATGATGAGGTGAGGCCATGGGCAATTATTGGGGCTATCACTCCTATAAAACTTCATGGTGTTTGGATAAGAACAACTACAACTATGAGTACCATATGACTTTTGGATGAATATACCATGAGTGACTTTAAGTCCGTTTGGCATAAACAAATACAGTTTGCTATTTCTCACAAGGATAGTATAAGAAATGGGTAAGCTATAAACTCTGTTAGTGGATTTTAAATCATAGTAATTTGTATCATGCCATAGTCCCCTAATTTTCATATGTCTGCAAGAACCATGGGCACAGCAACTGGGGCTTGTACCTGTGCTTTTGATAATCAGAGGTGAAGGCCTAAAGGGGTATGTGTTCTATAAATGCTATTATACATGCTAACCGTTAAAGGCTATTAGTTCAGGGGCTTGGTAGTAGTGCTTGAATTCAGTAGGAGGCTATTAAGAAGTTTAATAAGCCTATGGAGTTTTGGATATAAATTAGTGCTATGAGTAGGAGCAGGGAGCCAGTGTATAGAACAGGAAATAAGAGTCCTGTATTTAATCATTTTGTTTGATTTCCTCATCAGGTAATGATGATTAGTGTTGCGATTAGTGTTGCTTCAAAAAGAATATAAAAAAGAATTCTGTAGCAGTAAATTTTATCATTAAAAACATTTGTAGAAAGATTAATAAAGAAATATGTAATTTTTTTCATATGTATGATTCTTTGCAGAGATGATGATGACTGGCTATAATTATCAAAGATTTCTGACATGATAAATAGAAACATAGGCCTTTTTGAACAATTAATATGTGATGACCTTGAAAATGTGCTTTCTCGGACAATATCTCATCATCACTGGTATATCATTAATCTATTGGTTTGTAGACCTAAAGATAATAAGATAGCTAGGTTAAAGTGAAATCATATTACTAAATCAGATATTATTAGCAGGGCTGATAGAGCTCCTGTAAGTGGTCAGGGTCAAGGGTTAACTATATCATAGCTATGTATTTGGTAGGTCATTAAGTATTGTTGTGCAACTAAAGACTAACTAGTATAGCAAAGAGGTATGTTTGAATTTGGGCTACAGCAAATTCAAAGACGGTGAATATAATTAAAATAATAAATATGGTTGGGCACAGTGACTGACATCTGTAGTCCCGGCACTTTAGGAGACTGAGGTGGGAGGATTGCTAGAGGCCAGGAGTTCAAGACCAACCTGGGCAACATGGCGAAATCTTGTCTCTACAAAAAATACAAAAATTAGCTGGGCATTATGGTACACACCTGTAATCCCAGCTACTTGGGAGGCTGAGGCGCAATAATCGCTTGAACCTGGGAGGCGGAGATTGCAATGAGCCAAGATCGCGCCACTGCACTCCAGCCTGGGCGACAAAGTGAGACTCCATCTCCAAAAATAAATAAATAAATAAAAATTAAAAAGTTTTAAAAAGACATTAGTTTGGCATGGTGGAGTACGCCTGTAGTCCCAGCTACTCAGGAGGTTGAGGTGGAAGGCTCACTTGAGTCCAGGAGTTTGAGGCTGCAGTGAGCCATGATTGTTCCACTGCACTCCAGTTGGAGCAATGGAGCGAGACCTTATATGTGTGTGTTTATGTGTGTGTATGTGTATATGTATGTAAATGTTAAAATACATTTAAGCTGTTGCAAAACTAACGGATATTATCACTAGTGTGGCATCACCAATTAAGTGTATAAGTAGATGGCTGGCTATAATATTGGCTGTTAGTTGTACAGTCAGGGCTAAGTGTTGAATAAAAAGGTTAATAGTTTTAATAAGTACAAGTATAGAGGTTAGTGGAATGGGTGATCCTTGTGGTAGCAAATGAGCCAATGATGCTTTTGTTTTGTGGCAGAAGTCAGTGATAACTGCTCTTGGTTATAGTGGGATACCTATATTTAGATTTATTGATAACTGAGTTATTGGTGCAAATGAGTGAGTTAGTCATCCTGATGTTTCTTTAGGTAATAAATAGAATAAGTGAAATTAATATGAGGGATAAAGTTCACCCTTTGACATTGTATATTATTATCATTTGTTTTAATATGAGTTGCACTAATCATTGTATGGTGATTAGTTGATTATTGATTAGGTGATTGGGGTAGGGAATATAATGTTTGGGAATGAAATGATTAGAATATCAAGGGTAATTCTACTATTGTAAGGATGATGAAAGATGCCAATACATTTTTGTTTACTTTTTTTCTCAAGGAGTTACACGTTTTAATGTTTCATTGGGCTTAAACAGTAGATATATTTTGAAGTTTTTAATTGAATGAAATAAGATAAATAGTGCAAGAATTATTAAAGCCATAGTGATAAATCATGTTGATGTAGCTAGTTGTGGCATTTCATTGCAGAAAGATGAGTACTTTCAGTCTTTAACTTAAAAGGTTAATGCTATTTAACAGTGATATTATAACATAGATGTTAATAGTTTCAAAATGTTAATCAGATTTTTAAATGACTTAGAGGAACTAATTCTCGTATAATAGGCATGAAGCCCTGATTTGATCCAAAAATTTCTGAGCACTGACCATAATACAGGCCTAGTCATGTGGATGTTGGGGTTGTTTGATTTAAACACCCTGAAATTATGTCTGTTTTTAAGCCTAACGATGGAACAGTTCATGGATGTAATACATTTTCAAATGAGATTAGTATGCAAATAGATATTTCTATGGGTAAAACTACTCAATTATCAACTTCAAGTAATTGTAGCTCTCCTGGTTTAAGATCTGTTGTATGAATTATACAATAATCAAGTTTCACTTTTTTTTCTCAAGGGGTTTCATGTTAATCATTGGTGGCCTATAGTGTTTACAGTTAGGCAATTAGGTTCAAAATAATAGTGGGTAGAATAGTTCATACTGTCTATTTATTGAGCATCTATATATGTATATAAGTTAATTTAGTCGTTAGTATTAATAAAATATTAATAGTACTAGTCCTCTACAATTAAGAAAATGGTTATTGATGTGTGGTGGTGGAAATGGAGAATGTCTATAAGAGTTGATATTGCATCGTGAAAGCCCAGTTAGAATGGGTACACGTACATAAAGATATAAAGAATTTTACGGTGGCTCATGCCTGTAATCCCAGCACTTTGGGAGGCCGAGATGGGCAGATCACGAGGTCAGGAGATCGAGACCATCCTGGCTAACACGGTGAAACCCTGTCTCTACTAAAAAAATACAAAAAATTAGCCAGGCATGGTGGTGGGCACCTGTGGTCCCAGCGACTCGGGAGGCTGAGGCAGGAGAATGGCGTGAACCTGGGAGGCACAGCTTGCAGTGAGCCAAGATTGCGCCACTGCACTCCAGCCTGGGCGACAGAGCGAGACTCTGTCTAGGAAAAAAAAAAAAA
>NW_016809093.1:64843-67349 GCF_001698545.2 Rhinopithecus bieti | reverse complement strand
TAAAAAAAAAAAAAAAAAAAAAAAAAGAAAAAAAAGCAAGTAGAGGTTGCAATCCTAGTCTCTGACAAAACTGACTTTAAACCAACAAAGATCAAAAAACACAAAGAAGGGCATTACATAATGGTAAAGGGAGCAATTCAACAAGAGCCAACAATTCTGAATATATATGCACCCAATACAGGAGTACCCTGATTCATAAAACAAGTTGTCAGAGATCTACAAAGAGACTTAGACTCCCACACAATAATAGTGGGAGACTTTAACACTCCATTGTCAGTATTAGAGCAATGAGACAGAAAATTAACAAGGATATTCAGGACTCGAACTGAGCTCTGGATCAAGTGGACCTAGTAGACATTTACAGAACTCTCCACCCCAAATCAACAGGATACACATTATTCTCAGTGCCACATGGCACTTATTCTAAAATCAACCACATAATTGGAAGTAAAACACTCCTTAGCAAATGCAAAAGAACTGAAATCATAACAGTCTCTCAGACCACAGAGCAATCAAATTAGAACTCAGGATTAAGAAACTCAGTCAAAACCACACAACTATGTGGAAATTGAACAACTTGCTCCTGAATGACTACGTAAATCATGAAATTAAGGGGAAATAAAGAAGTTCTTTGAAACCAATGAGAACAAAGAGACAACATACCAGAATCTCTGGGACACAGCTAAAGCAGTGTTAAGAGGTAAATTTATAGCACGAAATGCCCACATCAGAAAGCTAGAAAGATCTCAAATCAACACCCCAACATCACAATTGAAAGAGCTAGAGGCAAGAGCGAACTAATCCAAAATCTAGCAGAAGACAAGAGATAACTAAAGTCAGAGAAAACTTGAAGAAGATAGAGACATGAAAAATCCTTCAAAAACCAAATGAATCCAGGAGCTGGTTTTTTGAAAAAATTAACAAAATAGATAGACCACTAGCTAGACAAGAAGAAGAGAGAGAAGAATCAAACAGAGACAATAAAAGTTGATAAAGGGATATCACCACTGATCTCACAGAAATACAAACTACCATCAGAGAATCCTATAAACATCTCTACGCAAATAAACCAGAAAATCTAGAAGAAATGGATAAATTCCTGGACACATACATCCTACCAAGACTAAACCAGGAAGAAGTTGAATCCCTGA
Organism: Rhinopithecus bieti; assembly: GCF_001698545.2. NCBI lineage: Eukaryota > Metazoa > Chordata > Mammalia > Primates > Cercopithecidae > Rhinopithecus > Rhinopithecus bieti. The sequence goes on along the minus strand of NW_016809093.1, from coordinate 66,198 downwards.
ATAGACCAATAACAAGCTTCGAAATTGAGGCAGTAATTAATAGCCTACCAACCAAAAAAAGCCCAGGACCAGACAGAGTCACAGCTGAATTCTACCAGAAATACAAAGAGGAGTTGGTACTATTCCTTCTGAAACTATTCCAAACAATTGAAAAGGAAGGACTCCTTCCTAACTCATTTTATGATGCCAGCATCATCCTGATACTAAACCTGGCAGAGACAGAACAAAAAAACAAAACTTCAGGATAATATCCCTGATGAACATTGATGTAAAAATCCTCAATAAAATACTGGCAATCCGAATCCAGCAGCACATCAAAAAACATATCCACCATGATCAAGTCAGCTTCATCCCTGGGATGCAAGGCTGGTTCAACATACACAAATCAATAAATGGAATCCATCACATAACCAGAACCAAAGATAAAAACCATATGATTATCTCAATAAATGCAGAAAAGGCCTTTGATAAAATTTGACATCCCTTCATGTCCAAAACTCTCAATAAACTAGTTATTGATGGAACATATATTAAAATAATAAGAGCTATTTATGACAAACCCACAACCAATATCATAATGAATGGGCAAAAGCTGGAAGCACTCCCTTTGAAAACTGGTACAAGGCAAGAATGCCCTTTCTCAAAACTCCTATTCAACATAGTATTGGAAGTTCTGGCCAGGGCAATCAGACAAGAGAAAGAAATAAAGTGTATTCAAATAGGAAGAGAGGAAGTCAAGTTGTCTCTGTTTGCAGAAGATGTGATTTTATATTTAGAAAACCCCATCATCTCTGCCCAAAATCTTCTTGAACTGATAAGCAACTTTAGCAAAGTCTTAGGATACAAAATCAATGTGCAAAAATAACATTTCTTTACAACAACAATAGGCAAGCACAGAGCCAAATTGTGAATGAACTCCCATTCACAATCGCTACAAAGAGAATAAAATACCTAGGAATACAGCTAACAAGGGATGTGAAGGAACTCTTTAAGGAGAACTACAAACCACTGCTCAAGGAAATAAGAAAGGACACAAATAAATGGAAAAACATTCCATCTTCATGGATAGGAAGAATCAATATTGCTAAAATGGCTGTACTGCCCAAAGTAATTTATAGATTCAATGCTATTTCCATCAAACTACCATTGACGTTCCTCACAGAATTAGAAGAAAAAAAAAAACTACTTTTAATTTCACATGGAATCAAAGAAGACCCTGTATAGCCAAGACAATCCTAAGCAAAAAGAACAAAGCTAGAGGCACCACACTACCTGACTTCAAACTATACTACAAGGCTACAGTAACCAAAACAGCATGGTACTGTTACCAAAACAGATATATAGACCAACAGAAC
>NW_016809093.1:58926-62206 GCF_001698545.2 Rhinopithecus bieti | reverse complement strand
TCCTGCTTTTGTTCAGAGTTGTCCCATCTTTCCGGACCAAACCAATGTTCATTTTACGTATGTTGATTGATGTTTCATGTCTCCCTAAAATGTATAAAACCAAGCTATGCTCTGACCACCCTGGGCACATGCCATCAGGACCTCCTGAGGCTGTGTCATGAGCACACATCCTCAACCTTGGCAAAATAAACTTTCTAAATTACCTGAGATTTGTCTCAAATTTTGAGGATTCACAGTAGGAAGAATGTTTTAAATTTTTGAGCTGTCATTTTGTTTTTATGTTAATGTTTGTTGGAAACATGGTTAATGATGTAGGATAGATTAATCATATATAAAAGTATGGGTTGAGTAACACTATAATAGCTTTAAATGTTGCCATGATGATGGTGTGGTTTTTGTTAGTTCTTGAATAATAATTCATTTGAGAAGAAATCCTGTAAGTGGAGGTAGACCTAAGGATAAAAGGGTAATAAGGATTATGGAAGTTATTAATGGTAACTTATTCCATATGTGTGATAGCGATAGGGTTGTGGTGTTTGTATTCAAGCTAAATATTATGAATATGGTGAGTATTAGGATTACATAAATTAGTAAATTTAGAATTATTGCAGAAGGGCTATAAAAGGAGGTAGTTGTTTTTCAGCCTATGTGTGCAATTGATGTGTAGGCTAAGATTTTTCAAAGTTTTGTCTGATTAAGTCTTCCTCACCCTCTTACTAGAACAGACAGCATAGCAATTGTTAGCATTATATTTAGATCAACTGATGATGATACCTGAAACATAATTGAAATTGGTGCTAGTTGTTGCCAATCAAGAAAAATGAGGAGACAAGTCTCAATCATTTTAGGAGGTTTATTTGCCAAAGTTAAGGATGTGCACCCAGGAAACAGGTCAATGCCTTTCTCCTAAGATGATTTTCAGGGCCCCAAATTTAAAGAGAAAAGGGCAGGGTATTGAGAAGTACACAATTTTCATGTAAGAGGGGGATAGGGAAAAACAGTCATTCATGCCTTTGTCTTGCTCAGTGAATCTGCATTTTTACTTAAGATGACACAGACAAATGGGGCAGAGGGAAAATGCAAGGAATCTACTTTTACGTAAGATAACACAGGCAACATGGGACAGGGGAACAATCAGATATGCATTTGTGTCAGGTGGGCAGGGGAGTGACTGCACCTGTCAATTAACTATAAATTTACATTGTCATGGTGAAATTTTAACAGAAACACCTTAGGGTAAAGATCTTGGAGCTCACTAGGAATTTCCTCGTGAGCAAAATATGGGGGAGGCGTGTAGCTTTTCATCTTGTAGTCATCTTATTTAGGAATCAAAAGAGGGAGACAGTTTTGAGTGACCCAGTTCCCAGCTTAACTTTTCCCTTTGGCTTAATGAGCTTGGGGTCCCAAGATTTATTTTCCTTTCACATTGTCATCATGTTAGTAGAATTACAACTGATGTTAGTGAGATTCCTTGTGTAACTACTGGCACTTAAAAATGGAAGGGTGATAATCCAAGTTTCATAACTAGTGCTATAATAATTATTAGGGATGCTGTTTGGCTGGAAATTTTTACAACTCTTCATTGTCCAGAGTACAATATATTAATGATAATGAGCATTGTTAGGAGTATAGATACAGTTGCTTGTGTTAATATTTAGCTACTTCTGTGGATCACGGGTTTGCTTATTTGATTGAAATGGGGGTAATGATATATATTTATTTCTAGTCCTATTCAGATTATTAATCACTGTGAGCTGAATATGTGATTATGGTTCCTATGAAGAGAGTAAACAGGATGGTGGAAAAGATTAAGGGATTAATTAGTACAAAAAGGATATAAACCAAAATGTTCAGGGTATGGACAGAACAGCTTATTAAGCTGCCCTTACTATAGAATATAGTGTATCAGGTAGCACAAAGATTTTTGAATTCTTAAGAGTAGGTTTAATTCCTATAGTTCTGTAAATAGAGGATTTAAACCTCTTTTATTTACTCTACGAAAATAACACTTTTACCAGACTTTTTAAAATCTTTTTGGTAGAATACTAGATAGTAAAATGGGCATATAGATGTGTCATGCATAATGCTAGTGCAAATGCTTAAAAAAAAATCTTCAAACAGGTGCATGAGTTGATCATATTGGAATTGTGGATATGATGCATGAACTCATAAGAGGAGTGTTTTAACGATAGAATTTATAATATAAATTTCCTGTATGTGAATGTCATGGAGTGCCCCTAGAAAAATGATAGTGTTTAGTGCTTATTATAATGATGCTGGTGTATTCTGCTATTTAAAAAGTTTGGGCAAATGGGCCTGCAGCATATTCAACTTTAAGGCCTGTTACCAGTTCTGACTCATTCTCTGACAGAATGAATAGAGCTCAAGTAGTTTCTGTTAGTGTTGAAATAAATTTTATTATGAACAAGGGTCATGATGGAAGAATTAGTCATATATATCTTTGGTAATAATTAGGATATTGACAGTGTAAATGATCTGTTTATTAGGAGAACTGGTAATAGGATAATGGCTAGAGTGACTTCATATGAAATTGTTTGTGCTGCTATTCATAGTGTACCACTTAATGCATAATTTGAATTTGATGCTCATCCTGATCATAGGATAGAAGATATGGCTAGGCTTGATGTACCTAAGATGAACAGTATTCCTATATTTAGGCTAATTAATGGATGTGGTATAGGTAATGGGATTCATATAGTAAGTACAAGGGCTAGGGCTAGAGTAGGTGCAATACTGTATAAGAGTATAGAAGATGTCAGTGGTCACAGTGGCTCTTTAATAGTTTTATTGTGCCTACGAAGGGTTGAAGTAGGCCACAAGGGCCTATACTGTTAGGCCCTTTGAGAAGCTGCATAAAGGCTAATACTTTTTGTTCAACTAATGTTAAGAATGCTATAGAGAGAATGGCAGGGGTAATGAGTAGGTGAAGATGAATTATAAACATGCTGTTAAGAAGAATAGTTGGCCGGGTGTGGTGGTTTATGCCTGTAATCCCAATACTTTGGGAGGCTGAGGTGGGCGGATGATGAGGTCAGGAGATCGAGACCATCCTGGCTAACACGGTAAAACCCCATCTCTACTAAAAATACAAAAAATTAGCCGGGCATGGTGGCACGCGCTGGTAGTCCCGGCTACTCGGGAGGCTGAGGCAGGAGAACCACTTGAACCCAGGAGGTGGAGGTTGCAGTGAGCCGAGATCATGCCATTGCACTCTAGCCTGGGTGGCAGAATGAGACTCTGTCTCAAAAAAAAAATGTAG
>NW_016809093.1:34727-58584 GCF_001698545.2 Rhinopithecus bieti | reverse complement strand
AAAAAAAAAAAAAAAAAAAAAAAAAAAAAAAAAAAAAAAAAAAAAAAAAAAGTTGAGGAGAGGGGCAGAGTAAGATAATGGACTAGAAGGCTCCACCAATTGTACCAACACCCCCTGACAAGGGTGCCAATTTAGCAACTATCTACACACAAAAAAGCACCTTCATAAAAGCCAAACACCAGTTAAGCACCCACAGTACCAGTTTTGAACTTCCTATCACTGAAGGAGGTACTGAAGAGGCAGGAAAAACAGTCTTGAATACTGAACACCACCCCTTCCCCATTGCCCCCATTGTCCAGCAGCAGCAACCTGTTGCTGAGAGTTTCTGTGTGCTGGAGAGAGGGAGGGCCAGCAATTGTGAGGCATTGAACTCAGCACTGCCCTTGTTACAGCAGAAAGCAAAACCGGACCAAACTCACCTAATGCCTACCCATGGAGGGAGAATTTAAACCAGACCTAGCCAGAGCGGAATTGCTGATCCCAGTGGTTCGAACTTGAGTTTCCACAGGCCTCACCACTGTGGCCTAAAGTGCTTGGTGTCTCCAAATAAATTTGAAAGGCATTGAAAGGCAGTCTAGGCCACAAGGATTGCAACACCTAGATGAGTCCTAGTGCTAACTGAGCCCACTGCCAGTGAACTAGAGGGGCACTTGACCTACTAAGACATCAGCCTGCACAACTAAGGGAGTGCTGGTATCACACCTCTCCTAAACCCAGGTTGCAAAGCTCTCGGCTCCAAAAGAGATCTCTTACTTCTACTTGAGGAGAAAGAACAGTGGGAGGACTTTGTCTTGCATCTTGGATACCAGCTCAGCCACAGCAGGACAGAGGACCAATTAGAGTCATGAGGCCCCCTTTCCAGGCCCTAGCTCCCAGATGACATTTCTAGACATACCCTGGGCCAGAAGGGAACCCACTGCTTGAAGGGAAGGACCTAGTCCTGCTCCTGGCAGAATTTATCACCTGCTAACTGAAGAGCCCTTGAGCCCAGAATAACCAGCAGTTGTACCCAGGTAGTATGTTGAGGGCCTTGGGTGAGACTCTGAGACTTACTGGCTTCAGGTGAGACTCAGCACATTCCCAATTGTGTTGGCTATGGAGTGAGACTCCTTCTGCTTGAGAAAAATAGAGGGAAAAGTAAAAGGAACTTTGTCTTACACTTTAGGTACCAGCTCAGCTACAGGGGAGTAGAACACCAAGTGGGCTCCTGGGGTCCCACTTGGTGGGACTAATTCCAGGACTTCATTATTTGACAGTATTTCTTGACCTGCCCTGGGTCAGAGGGGAGTCCACTTCCCCAAATGGTGAACCCCAGGTGAGGCAGTATTCACCACAAGATGACTGAAGAGACTTTGGGCCTTAAGGGAAGATCAGAGGTAGTCTGGCAATATTCCTGTGGGCCTGAGGTGGCACCGGCCATGAGGTGAGGCTCCTCTGCCTTTGGAAAGGGGAGAAAAGAGTGGGAAAGACTGTATCTTGTGGTTTGAGTGCCAGCTCATCCACAATGCACTAGAACACCAGGCAGACTTCTAAGGTTTTTGACTCCACCCTAGATTCTGGATGACACCTCTGGATCCACCAAGACCCTGAAGGAACTTGCTTCCCTGAAGGGAAGGACACAGGCCTAGCTAGCTTTGCCACCTAAAGATTGTAGAGCCCCAGGGCTTTAAGCAAACATAGCTGGTAGCCAGGAAGTGGTAACAGCAGGCCTTGGGTGAGACCTAGCGATGTACTAGCTTCAGGCCCAGCACAATCCTAGGCTTGCGGTCCCACCTAAAGCAGATACAGTTTAGATCACAACATTCAAGTCCTTTTGGAAAGCCTTCCCAAAAGGATGGGTAAAACAAACCCAGACTGAAAAGTACAATAAATACCTAACTCCACAATGCCCGGACACAGACAAACATCTGCAAGTGTCAAGACCAGCCAGGAAAACATGACCTCACCAAATGAACTAAATAAAGTCACATATCTCTATTTCTCCAGGATTGGTCCCTGGAAACACACTTCACCTCTAAAGGCACATATAAGCTGAAAATAAAGCAATGAAAAAAGATATTCCATGCCAACGGCAACCAAAAAGGGCAGGAATTTCTATACTCATATCAGACAAAATAGATTTCAAGGCAAAAACTGTAAGAAAAGACAAAGAAGGTCACTATATAATGATGAAGGGATCAATTTAGCAAGAGGAAATAACAATTTTAAGAATATATATACCCAAACTGGAGCACCCAGGTATATAGAGCAAATATTGCCAGAGCTAAAGAGATAGATAGATCCCAATATAATAATAGCTGGAGACTTCAACACTTCACTATCAGCATTGGACAGATCTCCCAGACAGAAAATTAACAAAGAAATTTTGACTTAATCAAAACTATGGAACAAATGTACCAAATAGAAATTTACAGAATATTTTATCCAATGGCTGTAGAACACACATTCTTTTCCTCAGCACAGGGCTTATTCTGAAGGATAGAACATATGGTAGATCACAAAACAAGTCTGAAAACATTCAAAAAACTGAAATAATATCAAGCATCTTCTCTGACCACAATGGAATAAAACTAAAAATCAATAATGAGGAATTTTGGAAACTATGCAAAAATGCAGAAATTAAACATTATGTTCCTGAATGACCAGTGGGACAATAAAGAAATTAAGAAGGAAGCTGAAAAAGTTCTTGAAACAAATAATAATGGGAACACTAAAACCTATGGGATACGGCAAAAGCAGTACTCAGAGGGTAGTTTATAGGTATAAATGTCTACATCAAATGAAGATAAACAACTTGATGCATCTTAGAGAACTACAAAAGCAAGAACAAATCTCAAACCCCAAATTAGAAAAAAATAAATAAAGATCAGAGCAGATATAAATGAAATTGAAATGAAGAAAACAACACAAAAGGTCACTGAAACGAAAACTTGGGTTTTTGCAGTTAAATGAAATTGACAAACCTTTAGCCAGACTAAGAAAAAAAAAAAGAAGATACAAATAAATAAAATAAGAGATGAAAAAGGAGACATTACAACTGATAGCACAGAAATGCAAATGATCATTAGTGGCTATTATGAGCAACAACATGCCAATAAATTTGAAAATCTAAAAGAAATGAACAAATTTTAGACACATACAACCTACCAAGATTGAACCAGGAAGAAATCCAAAACCTGAACAGACCCATAACAAGTAATGAAATTAAAGCCATAATAAAAAGTCTCCCCAGTGATACGGTTTGGCTTTTTGTCCCTACCCAAATCTTATCTTGTAGCTCCCATAGTACCCACATGTTGTGGGAAGGACCTGGGGGAAGATGATTGAATTATGGGGATGGGTCTTTCTCGTGCTGTTCTCGTCATAGTGAACGGGTCTCATGAGATCTGATGGTTTCAAAAACAGGAGCTTCTCTGCACAAGCTCTCTCTCTCTCTTTGTCTGCTGCCATTCATGTAAGGTGTGACTTGTACCTCCTTGCCTTCCACCATTATTATGAGGCTTCTCCAGCCATGTAGAACCGTAAGCCCAGTTAAACCTCTTTCTTTTGTAAATTGCCCAGTCTCGGGTATGTCTTTATCGGCAGTGTGAAAACAGACTAATACACCTAGTAACAAGAAAGTCTAGGACCCCATGGCTTTACTGCTAAATTCTACCAAACATTTAAAGAGAAGTAATACCTAAATCCTACTCAAACTATTCCAAAAAACAGGAGGAGGGAATACTGCCAAACTCGTTCTATGAGGACAGTATTATTCTGACACCAAAACCAGACAAAAACACATTAAAAAAAAAACTATAGGCCAATTTCTATGATGAATATTGATGCAAAAATCTTCAACAAAATACTGGGAAACCCAATTCAATGATACATTAAAAAGATCATTCATCATGACCAAGTGGGATTTATCTTTGGGATGCAAGGACAGTTTAACATATGCAAATCAATCAATGTGATATATCATGTCAACAGAAAGACAAAAACCATATGATCACTTCAATTGATGCTGGAAAAGCATTTGATAAAATTCAACATCCCTTTCATGATAAAAACCCTCAAAAAACTGGGGTAGAAGGAACATACCTCAATGTAATAAAACCCATATTGACAGACCCACAGCTAGTATCATACTGAATGGGGAAAAAATCGAAAGCCTTTTCTCTAAGATCTGGAACATAATATGGATGTCCACTTTCACCGCTGTTATTCAATATAGTATTGGAGCTCTTAGCTAGAGCATCCAAAGAAAAGAAATCTATAAAGTGCCCCCAAGTTGCAAAGGAAGAATTAAAATCATCCTTGTTTGCAGATGACATTATCTTATATTTGGAAAAACCTAAAGACTCCACCAAAAAACTATTCATACTAATAAATAAACTCAGTAAAGGTACAGGATACAAAATCAACATGGAAAAATCAGTAGCATTTCTATATGCCACCAGTGAACAATCTGAAAAAAAAATAAATAAAAACGTAATCCCATTTACAACAGCCACAAACGAAATAAAATACCTAGGAATTAACCAAAGAAGTGAAAGATCTCTATAATGAAAACTACAAAGGACTGATGAAAGAAATTGAAGGGGACACCAGAAGATGGAAAAATATTCCTCGTTCAGGCATTGGAAAAATCAATATTGTTAAAATGCCCATACTACCCAAAGCAATCTACAGATTCAATGCAATTCCTATCAAAATACCAATGACAATCTCCACAGAAACAGAAAAAAGTACCCTAAAAGGGATATAGAACCACAAAAGACCCAGAATAGCTTAAGCGATCCTGAGCAATAAGAACAAAAGTGGAGGAACCACATTACCTGACTTCAAATTATACTACAGATCTAAAGTAACCAAAACAGCATACTACTGTCATAAAAACAGATACATAGATGAATGGAATAGAATAGCGATCCCAGAAAGAAATCCATACGCCTACAGTGAATCATTATTGATAAAGGTGCCAAAAACATATAAACAGTACCTTCAATAAATGGTCCTGGGAAAACTGGATACCTATATGCAGAAGAATGAAACTAGACCCCTATCTCTCATCATATACAAAAATCAAATCAAAATGGATTAAAGAATTGAATCTAAGACCTCAAACTATAAAACTACTACAAGAAAACTTTGGGAAAACTCTCCAGAACATCAGTCTGGGCAAAAATTTCTTGAGTAATACCCTGCAAGCACAGGCAACCAGAGCAAAAATGGACAAATGGCATTACATCAAGTTAAAAAGCTTCTGCACAGCAGAGGAAACAATCAACAAAGTCAAGGAACAATCCATAGAATGGGTAAAAATGTTTGCAAACTACCCACAAGGAATTAATAACCAGATGTATAAGTATCTCAAATAATTCTATAGGAAAAAATATAATAATCTGATTTTTAAAATGGGCAGGCCAGGCGCAGGGGCTCACGCCTGTAATCCCAGCACTTTGGGAGGCCAAGGCGGGTGGATCACGAGGTCAAAAGATCGAGACCATCCTGGCCAAAATGGTGAAACCCCGTCTCTACTAAAAATATATGCTGGGCATGGCATGCACCTGTAGTTCCAGCTACTCGGGAGGCTGAGGCAGAAGAATCGCTTGAACCCAGGAGCTGGAGGTTGCAGTGAGCTGAGATCACACGCCACTGCACTCCAGCACTCCAGCCTGGCGACAGAGTGAGACTCCATTTAAAAAAAAAAAAAATCTGAATAGACATTTCTCAAAGGAAGACATACAAATGACGAACAGGCATATATAGGTGTTCAACATCATGAATCATCAGAGAAATGCAAATCAAAACTACAATGAGATATCATCCCTTCTCAGTTAAAATGGCTTATGTCTGAAAGACAGGCAATAACAAATGCAGGTGAAGATGTGGAGAAAAAAGAGCCCTCGTACACCGTTGGTGGGAACGTAAATTACTACAACCACTGTAGAGAACAGTTTGGAGCTTCCTCAGAAAACTGAAAATAGAGTTACCCATGTGATCCAGCAATCCTACTCTGGATATATACCCAAAAGAAAGGAAATCAGTATATTGAAGAGACATCTGCACTCCCATGTTTATTGCCACTCTGTTTACAATAGACAAGAGCTGGAAGAAGCCTGTGTCCATCAACAGATGAATGGATAAAGAAAATGTGGTACTTATACACAATGGAGTACTATTTAGCCATAAAAAAGAATGAGATCCAGTCATTTGCAAAATCATGGATGGAAATGGTGATCATTATGTTAAGTGAAGTAAGCCAGGCATAGAAGGAGAAAGATTGCATGTTCTTATTTACTTGTGGGGTCTAAAAATCAAAACAATTTAACTTGTGGAGATAGAGAGTAGAAGGATAGTTACCAGAGGCTGGGAAAGGAATTGGGGAGGGCTGGGGAGAGGTAGGGATGGTTAATCAGTACAAAAAATTGTTAGAAAGAATGAAACAGACCTAGTATTTGATAGCACAACAGGGTGACTACAGTCAATAATAACTTAATTGTATATTTTAAAACAACTAAAAGAGTATAATTGGATTTTTTGTAACAGAAAGGATAAATTCTTGAGGAGACAGATATCCATTTTCCATGATGTGATTAATATGCATTACATGCCTGTATCAAAATGTCCCATGTACCCCATAAATACATACACCTACTGTATACCCACAAAAAACAAAAATAAAATAAACAATTATTTTAAAAAGAAGAGTAATTGAACCTCTGATCATAAAGTTTCAAGTTTTATGCAATTACCAGGCTCTACCATCTTAACAAGTCCTGTTTTGGGGCAAGGTGTATAATAATAAGTTAGATCTAGATTATATCATCTATTGAATTGAGGGTGCTTTCTATGTGCCATAATTCTCTTCTCTTTTTGTTTTGGGAGAAATATTAAATAGGTGGAAACCAACCCAGATCCTGAACTCAAATCACGTAGGACTTTGGTCATTGAAAACATGAACCATTAATAGCTGTTATACTATTGGGATGTTCTGATCCCACATCAGGATGGTAAATCCCTATGGTTGATATGAACTCTAAGATATGATCATGCTGTTATCCCTAGGGTAACTTGTTCTATTGATCAAATTGCTTGGGCCAATAAATTACAAAATACTTTTATGAATAACTAGTCTAGTCCAGGTTTTAATCATTCAGAGGTTGTACGGTGCTCTGAAGTTACCCCAGCTGAAATTTTTAGCCCAGTAGATTAAATGTTATTCCTTTAAATAGTTAATATTTTGTTTGTGGCCTAATTAATTAAATCTCCATTGGGTCTTCTTGTTTTATCTCCCCATGAGAATCACTAAAGTTAGAGACTGACCATACCAAGCACTGACAAGGTTGTGGAGGATGAAGCTCTGCTGAGACAATGAAAAATTGTACAACCACTTTGAAAACAGTTTGGCAGTTTCTTACAATGTTAGTCTTACATCTATAACATGTTCCAGCCACTGCAATCCCAAGTATTTACCCTAGAGAAAGAAAGCACATTTCTCTGTAAAGACCCATACACAAGATCCCCTAAATTGAATACAACCCAAATATCCATCAGCAAGTGAATGGACAAAACGAATTGTAGTATATCCTATACTGTAATGCTACTCTGTAATGAAAAAAAAAAAGAACTATTGAAATAGGCAATAAAATGGATAAATCTAAAAATACACAGAGTGAACGAAAGAAGCCAGATCCCTTAAAAAAAACCTCTATGATTCTATTTAAATAAATGAAATCTAATCTATAATGACAAAAGTGCTGTATTTGTCTGGAGACAGGACAGTGGGAGGAATGGGTAGGCTGGGTACAACAGAACTGAAAATGTTATGTCCTGGAAAATAATAACAATGATATTCAAGCCTATATGGTTACTTTAGGGGACATGGCAGGGTATCATTAGAATAGGGCAAACTAGATACTGAAGGACCAAGAGGGCAGAGTAGGAAATATCAGCCTTCATCACTCCCCACCACAAAAAACAAGTGTAGACAGCTATCCACAAACTAAAGTATTCATGGGAGGGCTCAGGGGCCCATTTAAGAATCTGCAGCAACACAGTAGAAAAAAAAATGGGGACTATCCACACAGAAAATATTGCTGGTGAGATCAGTATACTTGAGATGCCAGGAGATGTCTAGGAGCAAAGAAGAAAGGCAAAGGCTATAGATATTAGCCACGTGGCAGGAACCACCATGGTCCACAGCAGTCTGCTCTGGAGAGGACACTGGCATCTTTTGCCACTGAGATAACCAACGGTCATTCCTGCCCAAGGAACCCCAGAGAGGGAGAAGAGGCTGCACACTTCTCATCTCAAGAAGCAGCAGCTATTGTACCACTCTGGGACCAGAGGTACCACCTGTCCCAATCCTGCATGTGTCACTGACCCCCAAGCTACAGCTACTCTGTAAATACCCATACTCCAGACCTCAGCTCTGTGCCTCACTGTGCCTGCTCATGCTTCAGACACCAGAGCCACTGCCACAGAGACCTAGGTCATACCCTTGGCCCCTAAGCCAAGGTCACTTTGCACATGTCTGTACTCCAGACAACAAATTAACAACCATTGAAGGCTAGCCCATACTCCAGACCCTGGATAGGAAGAATAATCTCTAGTGTTCTACAGCATTATACTAAATTATCAAACAATAATTTAATGTATTTTTTCAAAGAGCTAGAAGAGAGAATGTTGAATGTTACCAGCACATATAAATGATAAAGATTTGAGATGATGGATATTCTAACTACCCTGATTTTATCACTACACATTGTATACATGTATTGAAATATCACAGTGTACCCCATAAATATGTATGATAATCATGTGTCCATATATAATAAAATATACATTTTTCAAAGTAAGACATACAAATGGCCAACAGATATGTGAAAAAATTCTCAATATCACTAATCATGAGGGAAATGCACATTAAAACCATAACAAGATATCACCTCACACTTGTTAGGATGGCTATTATTTAAAAAAAACAAAAGATGGTAAGTGTTCACAAGGATGTGGAAAAAATGGAACCCTTGTACAATACTGGGAATGTAAATTGATACAGATATTACAGAAAACAGTATGGACGTTCCTGAAAAAAACTAAAAATAGAATTACCAAATGATCCAGCAGTCCCTCTTCTGAGTATATATCCAAAGGAAATGAAATGAGTACCTCAAACAGATATATATACTCCCATGTTCACTGCAGCATTATTCACAATAGCCAGGTATGGAATCAACGTAAGTATCCATCAACAGATGAATAAAGAAAATGTCATACATGCACACAATGGAGTACTATTCAGCTTTTTGAAAAAAGAAGGAAATCCTGTCATTTGTGACAACATAGATGAACCTGGAGGACATTAAGTGAAATAAGCCAGGCACAGCAAGACAAATACCACATAATCTCACTTGTATATGGAATCTAAATAAGTTGAATTCATAGAAGCAGAGAGTAGAATAGTAACTACTAGAGAGAGGCTGGGGAGGGGTTTGGGGAGATGGTGGTCAATGGATACAAAATTTCAGTTAGAGAGGAGGGATAAATTCAAGAGATCTACTGTACATCACGGTGACTATGGTTAGTAAAAATATATTGAATACTTGAAAACTGCTAAAAGGGTAGATTTTAAGTGTTCACCACAAAAAAAGGTACATTAGGTAATGTGTAGGTTTATTAGCTTGATTCAGCCATTCTACAAAGTATAAAATATATCAAAACATCATATGACTTTTTAATTGACACTTTATAAATTATGGTTCATAAACAAATTTATTATACAACAGATATGGGAGAAGGCATATTATAATCTCAAATTGGTAGGAAGGCCTTCTAACTAACTGCATATTTCAACATTCATTGATGGTGCTGATGGGCATCACTCATTATGATTTATGCAGTCAGAAATATACATATAAACTTATCATAAATGCATGTTAAACATAAAGTTTCTCCCTTATCTATACCGTAAGAAAGTTTGAAACAGAACAAGAAGAGGCCTGACTTCATACAGGCCTTGCTGATCCTGCAATAACCACAGGGCTATCCAACATCTTGCACCTATGTTATCACTGAAGGTTCCAGCAATCCTGTGGGTGAGCATTTTTATCTCCAGTTTACAGAGTGGGAAACTGGGCTCAGAGAGGGTCTTTACCTTTCTCATCCTCCTGCGTCCCGCCTTTACCTGGAAAGTAGCCCCGGGACACCCTGGAACAAGACACCACACTCACTGGGGCCAGAAGAGACCCACCTCTCTCTCTTTCACCAAACAGCCAGAGCGCTGATCCCCAAATTGGGAACGAGGGGACGTCGATCTGGGGTCCTTTCTTCTCCCTAAACCCCACGGAGATTCAGCCCACACAGCTGGGCACTCACAACCTACACCAAGTCCAAACGCCTGAAGGTGAGACACTGCTGTTCTACCCAGGCCAAATTGGTCTCATTAAAAAGTCGTCACCGTCGCTAATATGACGTCAGGTTACTATGGCAACCGCGTAGCACTGGCTTGTCTTCCAAACCTGAAAATGTCTGTGCACAACCCGCTCCTCCATCCTCTCCTCCATCCCCAGGCTTTCCCTTAAAGCAAAACATCTCCGCTCTTCATATAACTCCCTGAGAAAACATACCAATTAGAGGAACTAGGAAGGGATTCGGGCAATTTTCAAGACTCTCCACCCATTACGGCAGAGGAAAGAAAGTCCATGTTGTCAGGAATTTTGCTTTAAAAGTGACCTTAGGGGGCCGGGCGAGGTGGCTCATGCCTGTAATCCCAGCACTTTGGGAGGCCGAGGCGGGCGGATCACGAGGTCAGGAGATCGAGACCATCCTGCCTATCACGGTGAAAACCCTTCTCTACTAAAAAAACAAAACTTAGCCGGGCGTGGTGGCGGGCGCCTGTAGTCCCAGCTACTCGGGAGGCTGAGGCAGGAGAATGGCGTAAACCCAGGAGGCGGAGCTTGCAGTGAGCTGAGATGGGGCCACTGCACTTCAGCCTGGGCAACAGAGCCAGACTCTGTCTCAAAAAAAAAAAAAAAAAAAAAGTGACCTTAGAGGAGTATCATCAGTACACAGAAGTCTAGAGAGGTGTCCTAGGACTCTGGGAGATGAGCTAGCCCTCTGAAGAGGAACATGTACAACTCACACACTATGCTAGGCAGTTGGTTATCTGTGGCAGAAAACAGAGATATTGTTTATAGTCAAGTGACTGAATGATCTAGAAACACAAAAACTGTCATTTGAGTAATAATACAGTTATTTCAGGGAGGCCGGACTAGAATAATATAATCATTTAGTAGGCAGGAATCTAGTCAATTAAAAACACAGTAGTTTGCCTTAAAGAAATTCTTTTTTTTAATTTTTTTTAATTTTTTTTGAGACGGGGTCTCGCTGTCACCCAGGCTGGAATGCAGTGGCGCAGTCTCGGCTCACTGAAACTTCTGCCTCCCAGGTTCAAGCGATTCTCCTGCCTCAGCCTCCCGAGTAGCTGGGATTACAGGCGCTCACCACCATGCCCGGCTAATTTTTATATTTTTAGCAGAGATGGGGTTTCACCATGTTGGTCAAGCTGACCTCGATCTCCTGACCTCGTGATCCACCCTCCTCGGCCTCCCAAAGTGCTGGGATTACAAGCGTGAGCCACCGCACCCGGCCCTGCTTTAAGGAAATTCTTATCCTTCATTCCTGGTATGTTTTTCCATGTGGAAAATACATCCATGACAAAAATACATGTAGCCTCTACACACTCACTCCTCTCTATGGCAGGAATGACTTATCCGATTGGAGAATCTGGAAGGAGAAACATGATACTCTGCCCAAGCCCTCTCTTCAAATTCTTGGTAGTAAGCTGCCCTTCAGGAGGCACTTGTTCAGCTTTGCCTTCAGGGATGGGACTTACAATAGGCCCACAGGTTTACTCCTCTGTGTCTCACAGACTCTACAATTATTCCTATTGTTCTTGATTCACAATGCTTAATTCTTTACGGGGCCCCAAAAATACTCTTCTGCTTCTAGTCTGAGCTCTAAACCAACTGAGAAACATAGGAAAAGAATAAGGAGAAACATATATTGACTTTATCTCTTATAAGGTGATATTGGAGAATGTGACTTAGATTTGCTGTCACGTGGGCTTACTATAAGTTCTAGTATTGGACAGACTTATCCACCCAGCACTGCTGCATTGGAACAGTCATAAAAACCAAGGACTGCAATGTATATCTATCTGCTGTCTCCTAAAGGAGCCCTGTCTACGTGTGCCCAAGGAAAGTTACTTCCTTGCCAAGGGTTATCACTATAGCAGGAGAAAGTGTTTCAGGACACTTTCTTTGAGAAACACTTCTAAAATTGATTAAATGGCCCTTGTTCAGAATAAATACTCACTAAGACAACCTCTCAGGTTTCCTCATAGAATGGTTTGTAGCAACACCCTCTCAGTATCTTAGTTCACATGATTGCAGTAGGAATTCATCTTATGGAGTTAGGTTTCAAATTTTAAGACCAGCATGAAAAATAGATATCATGTAAATTGCCCTTGGGAATCCCTTCAAGAAGGAATTGATAACAGGTTCAGAAATCTGTACCCACATGTAAGCCAACACTCACATGATACAATTATAACCAAGTTTCACTAAGTCTTCAAAGATAAGAAAATCCCTTTCTTATCCAATGATAACACATCACAGAAAATGAGGGAAAGTTCATCAAAACCATAATGTTTTAGATGTCCATTCCTTCTTAACAAACACCTCCAATTAACAGCCATTTATTTTCTCTCAGTAGTTTGTGTGTTAACTGGGCCCAGCTGGATGTTTTCTGCTGTATGTGATGTCTGTTACCTGGGGCTGCAGTCATCTGGAGGTTCCACTCATCTGGGACATCTGAGAGAGCTCACTCACATGAATGATGACTGGTGTTGGCATCTGCTGGGAGCTCAGTTAAGGCTGTTGACCTGAGCATCTTGGCTCTCCACAGAGCCCTCCATATGTACAGTTACCAGATTAAAATGAATTCAGTTAACTTTAAATTCCAGATTAATAGGAATATTTTTTAGTTTATGTGGCATGCAGTATTGGTTTATTTAAAATTAAAATCCAACTGGATTTTCATTAAATAAATAAAAGTAAATGAAATAAATAATAAATAAAATTTTTAAATCGTCTTATTATTTGCTAAATCTGGAAAATTGCAGGGGATGATCCTGTGAATCTGTAAGTTTAATGACCATCGGAGCTGGTTCTTCCGATGGGATAGGTCTGGGGAAAATGAGATCGGATTGCAATAAAGACAAAAGTTGGCAATACTTGGCATTGGTGGAATGAAAAGCCAGCAGACGCTCACATATACTGTTGGTGCCAAGTGGATATATCTGTTTTCTAAGGCTTATATTATAAGTTAATGACATTAATGATCTTTGATGCAAAAGTCCTATTTTTCCACCAACAAGGGAGTTTCAGCTGAGGGTTTAGAAAAGACTCATCAAGGTGACTACGATGTGCGACCTCTTAAGGGGCCCTGGCTGAGGTGGCAGATCAGAGCAACATGAGTTCCCTGCTTGGAGGAGGAAAGACAGCTACTATTTTGTTTGTTTGTTTGTTTTTGAGACGGAGTCTCGCTCTTTGCCCGGGCTGGAGTGCAGTGGCCGGATCTCAGCTCACTGCAAGCTCCGCCTCCCGGGTTTATGCCATTCTCCTGCCTCAGCCTCCCGAGTAGCTGGGACTACAGGCGCCCGCCACCTCGCCCGGCTAGTTTTTTGTATTTTTTAGTAGAGACGGGGTTTCACCATGTTAGCCAGGATGGTCTCGATCTCCTGACCTCGTAATCCACCCGTCTCGGCCTCCCAAAGTGCTGGGATTACAGGCTTGAGCCACCGCGCCCGGCCGACAGCTACTATTTTGTAAGGCAGATGGTTTAGCTGGGCCCAGCTCCAGTTTCTTCACATTAGTGTCTGGATTTAATCTCATGACAGCTGTGCTAGTGAAGTACCAGTATCCTGTCTTCCTCATGAATGTCAGTGACTATAAAGCACATGCTCCTAAACACAGAGCTGAATGGCAAGGAGGTTACTCACCAGGCCCACTGCCAGAGCCAGGGATAGAACCTGCCAGCCTGGGCACCTTGAGTTGCTGGTGATAGACCTTTAGCAAATGTATCCAGACATGTACTGTTAAGGAGGTTAATCTCTGTGTTCCTTGCTTACCCTCCCTGCGGTAGGGTTGGTGCCCCCTCTCCTTACCTCAGGGGAGGTTTGTGAGAGGGCTGAAGGCAGAAGCCTTCTGGAGCCAGTGTTTCTTCCATCCTTTATGAAAACTTAATTTGTTGAAAGGACTGGGCTGCTTGTACCTGGTAGGGAAGTGGGGGCTTCTCAGGATACAAAGATGGGAGAGGAAGGAAGACTTCTCCCAGACTGGGATGAGGTCTGAGGTCTACAAGTCTCTCCAGGAGTTGGGACCTGAGCATTGCTCTATATCAATGTTTGTGGTGAATTAGTGGATGGTCCTTCGAGGCTGGGCATCCATCCATGATTCAGATTTGATTTTCTTGTTTTGATCCAGGGGTAGATGACTCAGGATCTGGGGCATGAAGGCATTGGGCCAACTAAGGAAATGGTCATCTCAGCCCTGAGCAGTGAGGACACATGAGCGGTTACAGCAGGAGACTCTTGAGGCCTTATCAGGAGGACACATTCCCAGAAGTGAAACTGTTTTGTCAAAGAGCATGACCATTTAACATTTTTAATGCTTCCTATCTAGTTGAACTTTAAAATCTCTTTAATGGTATATATTCCATCCAACAACAATTTGAAAACATCTGTTTTTCCTGATCTGTGCAAACAATAGGTTTCACATATTTTAATATTTTTTATTCTGAGATCCTGCTATTGGCACATTAGATTTTCTTTATTTTCTCTATTGTATTATGTTTTAAATAGTGTATTTCACAGGTGCATTAAAAATGCTTAGCTGATGGTTCCACATTATACCTTAGAATATGTCTTGGAATAATTCTAGAGTTTGAAAAGAAAATCCAATCATCAAGTTTGTGTTTACATTGCATCCTGTTTGAATTGAAATGTTGGGGCCAGGAGAACCCTATACATAGCTTGGAGTGGACAAATTGGTACAACTTCTTTGTGGAGATACTGAGCAGCACCCACAATAGAATCATGTGAGGCTCTGTCAGCTGTTGCTCTCTCAGATGTGCATTGCAGAATCTTGGCACATAGCAAACCTGTTCACAGGAGCATGGGTAAATATCAAAATAGTCCCAAAGTCACCTGATTAGAAACATCTCAGAAACACTATTTTCAGAGGAAAACATTTCAATAATTGACATATAAATGTTACTTATATAGTTAGAGATAAAAATATGCAAAGCAATTATTGTTTTGTTTAGGGATGTATTCATGACTAAACAAGAAATTTTGGATAGTGGTTCCTTCTGGGGGCACTGAGGCAATCAGGGAACTCACACACGAGAGTCCACTCTGTAATGTTTTGCTTCATAACCTTGGTTGTGTATGTGTTTGCCTACTATCATATTTATAATACCTTTCAAAAGTTTGAAATCTATCAAATTTGACATGAACAAAGTTCTAATGTGTTTTATCTCTGATTAATAAGTAACCCATTGTCTATTTAAAAAATGTGGAAAGTGCATTCAAATACCAATATGAGTATTTATAACATTTAATCCCACCATGTACTAACAAAAACTGTAATTATGTTTCCACCAATTATCATCTATACACATGTGTACATGTAAACAAAAATACTGTGTATGCATTGAATATGGATTTAACTTAACTGGAATGTATTAATTTATTGTAGGTGTGTAACCACAGATTTAGTGTCTGAAAGCTACATCCATCTAGTACCTCACAGGTCGGTAGGTCAGAAGTCTGGTCCAGCATGACCTTATTCTCTGATCAGGGTCTCACAAAGCTAGAATCAAGGTGCCTGTGTAGGCTCCACTGAGGTCTCATGTGGATGATCTGGTAAAAATCTGCTTCCAAGATCATTCTTGTTGCTGGCAGAAGTCATTTCCTCGTGGCCATTGGACTGCAGTCCCCGTCTCCTTGATGACTGTCAGCTGGGGATATTCTTAGCTCCTGGGGGCTAGTCCACTTCCCTGACATGTGGCCTCCTTCTTCCCTCCAGCAATGGCACATTGAAGGCTTCCTGTGCTTTGAATCTCTGACTTGCCCTGCTCTAAACAGCGGAAGAAAATTCTCTGATTTTACAGGGCTCGACTAATTAGGTCAGGCCTATGCTGATCATCTCCCTTTTACCATATAACAGACATAATCGTGGATCATAATGTGTCTGGTCTTTTTACTCTAGTCTTCCATCCAGTATTCTTGTCATGTTGCCCTGTGGTGTCCCTTCTACCTTAAAGTTATTGGGAAACTGCTCCTCCAGTGTCAAACTGAATGATAAATTAAGAGGATAGGAAGGCAGATGCAGTTATAGGAAATGGTATGGTGATTTATTTTTCCTTTTCCCCAGCTCTCACATGTAACTCAACAACTCAGAACTGGCCCAAAGCTCATAGGTTATGGGGATATATTTCAGCTCTTGCTGCTACCTTTCCACAAGCTCTCTATGGCAGTAATGCCCTTTGGTTTAGGTCAATGTCATCTACTCTCTGGGAAGAAGGGGGCAAATAGCCAGGCCTGTTATGTGTTGAAGTCCTACTATCTCCCATAGGCACTTGACAGGTTTTCTCATGTATCCCTAGGGACAGTACTCTGAAGAAGATAATGTGGTGCATCTTATTTCCCAGATGACCAAGCTCCTTCTCACAGGGACTAAGACCCTCTCCAGAGAAGTGACAGAAATTGAATGTGATTCCATTCTTGCCCTCCCCACAATATCACCAGCAGCTTCCCATTTGGAAAATGATAGTTTTACATTTCCCTAGTATTGTCCCGTATCACTCAATAATCCCCATGTTGAGGAAGATGATGGTGGAGATGAAATCTTGTTTCCTGGTCCATGAAACCTAGCTGTGAAATCACATGTACCAGCAGGTCCTTAGGGTCCCTCTTAGGCCCACTTCTTTCGTCTGAATGTTTGTGTCTCCCACACATTTATATGTTGAAACCTAATAACCTTTAGGAGGTAGTTAGGCCAGGAAGGCAGGGCCCTCATAAATGGGATTAATGCCCTTATCAGAGGCCTGAGAGAACTTGTTCGCCACTTTCACCATGTGAGGTTGCAGCAAGAAGGTGTCATTTATGATGCAGAGTCTTTACCACACTACAAATATTCTGGCATCTTGATCTTGGACTTCCTAGCCTCCAGAACTTTGAGTAATAAATTTCTGTTGTTTACAAATTACCCACTTTCAGGTATTTTGTTATGGCAGTTCAAGTGCACTGAGGCACCCACTGACCTCACTCCACTGACATCAGACCTGGGCCTGTGACTAGATGTGGCCAATGAGCTATGAGGGGAAATGGAGTGTGCCCCTCCCAAGCAGAAGTGATAAGGGCCATCTAGGAGTCCCACCAGCACGCTTTGACCCTCTGCCTCAGCAATGTCCCAGATTTCCTCTGAGGTAGTTTAATTCATTTAATCTTCCAGCAGCACTAGAATATGAGAACTTATATGATGGCAGAAATGCTTGGAAAGATGCAAGTCAAATGATTTATACCCAAAATTGGCCTGCTAGAAGATCCCCTCAACTCACATGCCCTAACACCAGGTCTGTAGCCAGGAGAAGGTACGTGTTTTACCCATATCACACAGAAAGCAGTTTGTCAGGCTCTGGAAGCAACATCTTCTGCCTTTCACTCCATTGCTCTCTCCAGAAGACCTATCCTCATGCTCTGCTCTTCCCTGGGGATTTGTCTTTATGGAGCCACAGGAACAACCCAGATACCCAGTCAATGGCCACCCCTGACATTCACTCTCCAAGGGGGGCCCAAAGAGGTCAGGAAAGGTACATTGATTCTACAGAAATGGGGTGACATTTCCCCATCCCACCTACAATGCACGATGCCACAACACAGAAGAGGCACCAACTCTTATACATAATGTGAGTCTGTGTGAGTTTATTTTTCTTTCTGTTGCCTTGTTTTCAGAAGCTCTTTAGAACACAATTATGCTGCTTAGTACTATGTAGTTTAGTCATCACTCACTATGTAGTTAAAGTCATCTCAGAAGCAGAAGTTAGAAAGGGGGATGGAAAGAAAACCAACACTTCAAGGGCCTACGATGGGCCAGACACTGTGTTAGGCACTTCACACACTGTTTCTCTAAGTCCTTACAACTGTTCTGTAAGTTAGGTATCAATATTCCCTGCTTAAACTTATTCCTCCCCAGAGGCAGGCTCTCCTAAGGCTAATGGAGGTTAAATATATTTTACAAGAACACACGCCCAATAAGAGACAGCATGGTTATTCGAATCCAGGGTGGTCAGACCCCAACTTTGGGTTCCACCATGAACCTCTGCAGATAGGTGTGGATAGTAACATCTGCCCTGTTCTAGAGCAGGTTTTCTCAACTTCAGCATTATTGACATTCTGGGCTGGAGAGCTCTTTGCTGCGGGGGCTGTCCTAGGCATTGGGGGATGTTCAGCAGCCTCCTTGGCCACTAATCATAAGATTCCAGTAGCACCCCAGGTGTGACTACCAAAATGTCTCCAGACAATTGCATGCCCCTGGAGCTAGGCAGCATAATTGCTCCTGTATGGGAATCACTGCTTTAGATAAAATTTCTCATAGGTATTTGAATACATGGGTCTGGACCCTAGAAGAAATTTCTGTAATAAAGATATGGTTTGAGGGCTTCTGGAGCCTGGCATATAATAGATATTCCATACATATTTGTTAAATCAATGCATATGGCATACAGAATTGAGAGTCTCCAGTCTTTTTTATCCTTACTCTCAAACTGAAGTACAGTCATTCTTATAAACTGTATCAAAATCTACAGTTTCAACCAAAATTTAGAGCTTAGCTTTTGCTCCCCTTTATTAAAGGTATGTTTTAAATGGTAAAACATGTAGAAATTGGTTATATGAGCAGCAAGTAAAGCCAGACCCAAAAGCAGCTTCAACATTAAGACAGATGAACAAAAAACATGAAGGTCCATGTTAGCCTACATTTCTATGCTGGACACCATGCTCAGTACTTTAATGACATTAACGTATTTGAGCTTCATAACAGCTCTTTAAGGTATTAACCCCATTCATGGATCAGGACCTCGAGGTACAGAAAGGTTAAGACACTTTCCAGGACCACATGGCTAGTAGGGGGCAGAGGCAGTACCCTAGCCCAGACTGTATGGTGTCAAAGCACATTGGTATTAACCACAATGGTATCCTACCACACAGCAACATATATCTGTAGAGCCTCAGCCAGGGCCAAACACTCTGAGAATTTTTGTTTAACTAATTGAACTGAATGTAGTGACTCAGTCTAAGAATTCTGGTAAGATTGCAGCATGACTGTTAAATACATCAGAATTTCTTTTAGAATCAGACAGAGAAATAAGCACATATTGCATTATACATGACCTTCAGCATCATTTTTTGTATTGTAGAATGTTTAGGATGGTATAATTGGGATAGGGATGAAAGACCACCCATTTATATGTAACTGGTGTATGTACATTCTGCCCTTTTTTTTTTTTTTTTTCCCCTGTCANAGAGTGACCAAAGCATTTATAAATGTTTATTATGATAAAAGTGGCATTTTCAAATCACTGGGTAAAAATAATTTTTATTTTTTTAATATATATTCAAAAGAAAATGAAGTTGTATTTTCATCCTCACAGCATAATATATAGGACATGTCAAACGATAAAAGTATTAAAATTGTATATTAAGATTCCAATATTCAATAGCAAACAGCCCTCTATTGAGCCTATACCTACAAGAACATTTGAGAAGCTCACATGTGCAGTTTGAATTGGTTCATTTGAATTGTGAGGTTTGCCTGATCAGTGTAGAGGTCCTTTATAGTGTAGAGGAGTGCAATTACACTCATATCGCATTATCATATTTTATAGATCAGTCCTAAAGAAAGGACCTGCTCAAATTCACTGCATTGTTTCTATCATAATTTGAAATATCTCAAAGACCACAGCTTCCATTCAAGAGATTTTTGTATGAATAAACCTACTGGTGGCAAAGGTAGTTGGCTGTTCAAGGAACTAATGTTTTCTTCTCAACTTCCACTTTAAAGATAGGGAATTGTTTCTTTCAATATCTAGTGCCTCATAACTCATTCATTCATTCCTTTGTTCATGTAATAAACAAACCTTTCATAGAGGCTAAGTGCTCAGTTTTTCACATTGTAGGATGGTTGTGAAGTTTTATGACTATTAATCAATTGTGTCTTTTGATGCTGCAACCATATTGTGTTAAAGGGCGCACAGAATGTCCATTACAAGGAAGAAAAGAAGAAATGTCTTCCTTAGCTATTTTTCGTTCCAACCATGCTACTTCACAGAATAATCCTGTTTAGGGAGGTCCTACTGAATATAAAGTGACAGACCATTCAGCAACTGATTGCTTCTGTTACTAGTTTAAGATAAAACATAATTATTTTCTTTGCTTTTCAAAAGACTTATTTGATGCAGTCATTTTAAAAGAAAGTATGGTGTTTGGATGTAAACTGACTCTTTGCATTGCCAATAATATATGTAATGGCCATCCGAGATCTGCGACCTCCCTTGACCTCTGGAGAACAAAACATTTCTCATCCCCTTATACACTTTCTTTTCCTTTTGTTTTGAGACAATTTTGCTCTTGTCGCCCAGGCTGGAGTGCAGTAGCACCATCTTGACTCACTGTAACCTCCACCTCCTGGGTTCAAGCTGTTCTCCTGCCTCAGCCTCCTGAGTAACTGGGATTACAGGCGCTTGCCACCATGCCCAGCTAATTTTTGATTATTAACTTATACACTTTCGAAGTTTGTGTCTGTCAGATTTCTCGGGTTCTGATTATGAAATACACACTTTCCTATCAGCCTCCCAACACCTTGGGAGATTATTTCCCTTAATCAACGTCATGAGAAAAGGTTCTGGATTGCTTAAATATCTCATTTACTTGGGCGATTACTATGAATTTTAGCTCATATTTACATCTTCTCATTTACGATATTTTGTAATTCCTAGACTAATATGAGTTCATGAAATTCGACTTTGTATCTTGTCCCAATAATTTACCCATAAAGAAGTTCCATTTATCTCATTTTATTTTACTTTGAAAGTCTCTGTTGCCTAGGCTGAAGTGCAGTGGCATGATCTCGGCTCACTGGAACCTCCACCTCCCGGGTTCAAATGATTCTTGTGCCTCAGCCACTGAGTAGTTGAGATTACAGGCATGAGCTACCACACCTGCTTAATTTTTGTATTTGTAGTAGAAAGGGGTTTTGCTATGTCACCAGGCTGGTCTCAAACTCCTGGCCTCAAGTGATCCACCTCAGCCCCCTAAAGTGCTAGAATTACAGGCGTGAGCCACTACACCCGGCCTGAGAAGTTCCATTTAATTGATATTTCCTTTATGGGTATATGCTCAACTGTTTGTGTAACAAATGCTTCCTTATCAGATCTTCTCCTTAAGGTTGTATGTTTTATTACATAAGTATTTGTTTACCAAAGAAAATTAGAGAAATAAGATAAACAAAAGATAATAAAACACTCTAGTTCCTCCACTAGCTATAAAATGTATTAGATATTTTATATGTCATTCCAGTTTTTCTCTTTGCATGCATTTTCAAAACGAAGATCATATTTTAGTATATATAGATCTCTTTGATTCCTTTAACGCAGAATATCCCATACTATAGAACTACTGTAAGCTATTTAATATCCTATTTGTGGATATACTGAATATTTCTAGTTTCAAAAATACAAACATTGGTACAATTAACGTATTTATACAATATTTGTGCCCACTTTTACGTATTTTTTCTGTAGGATAAATATCTATTAATTTATTTCTCATTCAAAAATATGAACATTTTAATAGATATTGGCAAATGACCATTAGAAGAGGTTACACCAAATTATTCTCCTTTACCTCTAGCAGTTTATGAGATTGCATGATTCTCTACAACAGCAGTTTTCAAATTCGACTGCTCATTAGTATTACCTAGGGAACGTTTTAAAAATTATCAAGGCCCAAGTTCCTCTCCAGACCAATTAAATAAGCATCTTTGGGAGCGGATCCTGGGCATTACTAGGTTCTAAAAGCTCTCCAGGTGATTCTAATGCAACCAGGGTTAAGAATCACTGTTCTACACCTTCACCACTGATGAAAAATGTTCTATTCAGACTTAGAAATTCAAATTCTAGAAATGTTTCCTAGGGGAACCTTTGCACAAATTGACGTGTGTACAGTGGAGGCCTATGCTTTTGGCAGACAGAAAATACTGCCGAGGAAGTTGAGAACTCTGGCATCAAAACCAAAAAAATGATACATTTGGGACTTGTATTCAAAACTACTATTTACTCTTGCCTGCCTGCCATGTGTGTGACACACTTGTTCAAAAATAGAATTTATGTAAGTTTACAAACTTTAGTTGAAGGTATTAGCTAGAGCTTTTAATAAATTATGTGATACCTGAACATGGGAATCTTTTGAGTAACATGAATAGATTTCCATCAACTAAAAAAATCAGTAGATAGTAATTCTGTCAGTGTTAGGAATATGCAGAAGGGCAACTCAACCATTAGACGCAGATTCTTTTTAAAGACGGATGGATGAATGGATATTTATAGAAGTGGTCACAGCAATTTTTTAACAGGCGGAATTTTTTCCAAACACACTCTTACACATAATCCCAAAGCTAAGTTGCTTTGATTGAGAGTAGTGGGAAGCACATAGATCCAACCCACTCAGCCTCCCCTGAGCCTCTGTAGTGCCTTTTGAAGCATTTCTGGGAATCCTAAGACTCCAGGAAAGGCAGATTGAAAACCATGGACCTGGAGTATTCCAATCACATGCTAGAAATAGGTTACAGGTGTGCTGAAGATACTGCTTCCTCAGTGCTCACAGTAGTTGCAGGTGGGAATGGGGCAGCTGGAGTCCTTGAGGCTGATGCCTTTAAGGGGGAACAGATGTGTCTGTTTATCCCATACAAATAATCTTTTTCTGTGTGTGTTAGGACATGATGAAGATGGAAAAGCACTTATCTTGAGTACAAAAATATTGAATATATAGCCACGGCTATAAAGTGATGATCCTGGTGTCCTTGTATAACTCACAAACTGGTTCTGAAGGCGGTTATAGTGATGGATATAGTAATTATCCTGATTTGATCCTTATACAATGTACACATGCATTGGAACATCATACTGTACCCATAAATATACACAATTATAATGTGTTAATCATAAATATAAAATTAATAGAAACTGGTTCTGAAGGCAATTTCAATGTTTTGAACAATTGCAGCATAAGTGTATGGCTTTCCAGAAGGCCATTATAAAAGTATTCATGTAGGCCGGGCACGGTGGCTCACTTCTGTAATTCCAGCACTTTGGGAGGCTTTGATGGGTGGATCACTTAAGGTCAGGAGTTTGAGACCAGGCTGACCAACATGGCAAAACCCCGTTATCTACTAAAATACAAAATTAGCTGGGCATGGTGGCGCACGGCTATAATCCCAGCTAGTCAGGAGGCCGAGGTAGGAGAATCACTTGAACCTGAAGGCAGAGGTTACAGTGAGCCAAGATCGCACCACTGCACTCCAGCCCAGGTGACAAGAGTGAAACTCCATCTAAAAAAAGTTAGGTTAAGAATAAAAGATGAGGCCAGGCGCGATGGCTCATGCCTGTAATCCCAGCACTTTGGGAGGCCGAGACGGGCGGATCACGAGGTCAGGAGATCGAGACCATCCTGGCTAACCCGGTGAAA
>NW_016809093.1:19902-33063 GCF_001698545.2 Rhinopithecus bieti | reverse complement strand
CCCCCCCCCCCCCCCAATCTGGCTAATATTAGTGACTGCTGCTTCTTTACCAATTACAACTTTGGTCTTCCTCACCTATAGAGTAAGATTTATTTAAATACAAAATCATAGAATTACTCATGCTTCCCAAATCCTGTAAGTGTTCATCACCAGGCAACGGATTAAATAACATGTGATACAACCATATAAAAGAATATACGCAGCTGCTAAAAAGGCATGTTGCATGAAAACTACACAATGTTCCTTAGAGCAATAAAGGAGACTTAAATAAGTGGAGAGAGATTTTATTTATGGGTCAGATGATTCAATATTGTTAGATGTCATTCCAAAGAAATGAAAGCCTATGTTCATAAAAACACTTGTACACAAATGCTCATAGCTGCTTTACTTATACTGGCCAAACTCTGAACAGCCCAAATGTCCATCAACAGGTGAATGGATAAATAAACTGTAGTAAAGCCATATGGTGGAATACTACTTGGCAATAAAAAGCAATGAAATAGTGAGACACATGATACGGATGAATCTCAAATAATTACACTAAGTGAAATAAGCCAGATCCTCTCCCGAACAAAGAGTGCATGCTGTATGAATCCATTTATACACAATTACAGAAAATCAAAACAATTCTATTTTGTCAGAAAGTGACCCATGGTTGCCTGGGTTAGGGGCACAGGGAGAGAGAGGAGGGAGGGATTACAAAGGGGCATTAAGAAGTTTTGGGGGAGGCTGGGCATAGTGGCTCACGCCTGTAATCCTGACACTCAGGGAGACCAAGGCGGGTGGATCACTTGAGACCAGGAGTTCAAGACCAGCCTGGCCAACATAGTGAAACCCTGCCTCTACTAAACACACACACACACACACACACACAATTAGCCAGATATGGTGGCATGCACCTGTAGTCCCAGCTGCTCAGGAGGCTAAGGTACGAGAATCACTTGAACCTGGGAGGCAGAGGTTGAGTGGGCCGAGACTGCACCACTGTACTCCAGCCTCGGTGACAGAGCAAGACTCTGTCTCAAAAAAAAAAGTAGCTTTGTTGGGTGATGAATATGTTTACAATTTTGATTGTGGTTATGGTTTTATGTGTATATACATTCCAAGACTGATCACACTGTATACTTTCAACATGCAGCTTAATGTATGGCAATTATATTTCCGTCAAGTTATTAGATTAAAAAGCATGTGACAGATCTATATAACACTAAATTGAAAAGATAACTGTTAAGAGGAAAAGGCAAGTCTCAACACTGTATTCCTATTTTTGCAAAAGAATGTGTATATTGTATGAGAATATGCAATAAAGGATTACAACACTATATACCAACCGTTAACATAGAAAAATATTAAGTGATTCAAAAATATGTTGTAGAGGCATATTTATTGACATGCAAAGATGTTTACAGTATACAACTGGGGGAAGCAAGTTACAAACATTTACAGTATGATCTTGTTTTAGTTTCTTAACTGGCAGAAAATCTCAAAACATATAACTCCATATTTTCACACATAGAAACTTTCACATCAGCTAAGACCAGGGATTGTAACTCCCACCATGAGTCTTAGAGAACTCAGCCATTGCCTAAATGTCCTGGGAATGCTTTCTGGTCCATACCAACTTCCAAGAATCACTATCTTGTAGGTTGACACAGCAACCTCTTCTAGCTTTCCTGTTTTGTGTTGTTGAGGCTGCAATTCTGGGTCTAAATTTCTCTAATTAAGTTTATCTTGTAGTGTTAGCTGGTACAAATGCAGAAATGCCCAGGCTTGCCTACTAGTAAAAGATAAAGCCCCTTGGCCTTTCATATGACACACAGGAGAATAAATCATAAATGGTAAAAAAGAAAAAAAATTAAGGTATGATTTCGCAAGGAGGAAAAAAGCAATTACCTTTTAAATTCAGGGTATAAAATGATTTCAGCTCTTTGGGAAATAAAAAATACAAATGGATAGAAAAAGATACAAAGGATACCTAACAAGTTTCCCTTGCTGATGACTCCAAATCTACATCTTACTCATTGAACAAAGTTTTGGGCTCCTACTATTTTTGACACTGCCAGATAAAATCCATCTATTCACCTCAGAATTTTCTCCTGACCTCCAGCCAGATGTAGCCAAATGTCTAATAGACACATGAATTTGAAGGAAGTTAAGAATCGTAACACCTGGCATACACATGATCTATTGGAAAATTAAACCATTAAAACCAGTCTCTGAGCTTTGAAGGCCCCCCACCTCAAAATGCCCTTCAAGGGGACTGTAAAGCAGAGTGGTGAGATAGGTTCTGGTGTCAGACAAAACAGCTACGCCACCTGCCTGCTGTGGGAATCTAGGAAAAGGTATTTAACCTAATTCTCATTGGAGGGTACCCAGAATAATGAGTTCTAATAAAAATACAAGTAACTAGCTCACAAGTTCACTATGAGAAGAGGAAAAAAACTTGTAAAATATGGTGCCAACACAGTGTTTGACATAGAATAGGCACTCACAAAATGTTTCCTGCCTTCTCTTTTGTGAGATAACTTTTATGTAAATGAAACAGCCTAACAATTTAAGAGTTATGAATGTAGTAGCAAAATTAAAATTGAACAAATAATACATTTTGTCTGAGATTCTGAGTCATTTCTGTGTTGTGGAATGAGTATCTGATACAGCTGGAAGAGGAGAAAAATAGTAGTTTATCTTACATTAAATATCCTATAGCAACCCCTGCCTCCTTTATGTAGAGTGCGCACATTCGGCCATGAGTGTGCACGTGCACACACAGAGACACACACACACACACACACACTCTCTCTCTAGGTACTGTTATCTTTGTGTATGTGTATGCCTTACTTCTGTAACTGGATTACAAACTCAAGGATATTTTCTTTTTTGCCATTTTAAGCCACAGATGTATCTAAGCAGATACTAATGAAAAAGTTAGCTTACTTAAAACAAACTGGTTCGCTATCTTAAGTAAAATGTTAAAAATATGCCAATCTAGACAAGATAAAATCAAACATTTTCAGCCCAAGGTATAATATTCATTTGATACCGCCAAAATAGTCTAGCTCAAACCTAGAGCCTGTCACAGGTGACTTTGTGTTAAAGATGCAGTGTATAATGTGTACACTGTAATGTACAGCCTGCTAGAGTTTGGAGATGGCTCAAAACATTCTATCTCTGGCTCATTTTACATTGTTTCAATAATCCCTTTAACTTCCCTGAAAATGGCCATGAGTGTACTATAACTCAAGTGATCAACAACTACAATTGAGCCTTTTCTGATATGCTCCTTTATGTTAATAAATATGGCCACACCACTAACAAGATTGGCTTTTGCCTCTTTCTGGTTAAAGATGAGTTTTAATGCTGCCAATGCCTTCATATTGATCATGTCTCTGGCTGCAGTTGGATTTTCAGACATATTTAAAAGTAGTTTCAAAACAAGATTTCTGGTTTTGCAATTTCCTGAGGACAGCAAATGGAAAAGCTCTGAAAAGTAATTGGCAACAATGTAGTGATGGACAAAATCAGTAGTCAGTTGTCCTAGTATCTTTAATCCAGATTGCTGTCCCGGTGAGTTCAAAGGAAATGACACGGTTTCTTTACACATATGCTTAACATGTAATTCAATTTTGCGTTGTCTTTCATCACCAGAAGGAGGATTCAGAGTAATTACAGTCTTTTTTCTCATTTCAGGGGAAGGAAAACTGAGCAAGCTTTCAATAAGTGTCACTACACCCACTTCATTAATAAACTCTTGGGCAAACGGGTGAACATTATGGACACCCATTGCAATCCGTGCTATTTTATGAATAAGAGGATCAGTAGTTGACTTAAGTAAGCTAACAAGTTTTTCAAATTCCTCAGAATCCATATAGCATTCCATTTTGCAAGGACAAGCAAATGGCTTAATCCCATTTACCTCCCTGATCCTGATTTGACGTCTAATCTCATCTATGGTCTGGATGCAGGGGTCAGAATCAAAACGACACTCAGGGATAGGCTGTGAGCATGAGCGAGTGTTCCTAGAAGGGCGGCAAGCTGTTGCCCCAGGCAAAGAACAGGCATTTTCTTCAGCTGAAGCCAGAACAATATATGAAGGAGGGCTTGCCTCAGATGGTGCCTGGGATCTAAATCCTAACACTGCTGGAGTTACAGCAGGGGCGTTGGGCCAGATAGTTACCTCAGACCAGTCCTTGGGCCTATTTTTTTCATTAATTTCATACACAGGCTGAGGCTTAACTATCCTGCTCACGGGTTTAGGATTAGGGTCAAAACTGGTATCATCTCCTTCCCAAAACCAGTTCCCAATAACATTCTCTTCCTCCTCCTCCTCAGCCCCTGACCTGGGTTTGCAATCGGCCCCAGCCGCAGGCTCCAACTCCTCAGCACAGACCTGGGCACCAATTTCAGGTTTATCATTCTTAGTGCTGGAACTATTACCTGCCTCTTCTCCATTCCAGAACCAGGAATTGATAGTGGCCTCTTCCCCAGCCCAGAACCAGGCATCAATACCAGCCTCATTTTTACATGTGGAGCTGGTGGACTCATTCCCAGCCTTGGGACTGAAATCTCCCATGGCTCTGCCCAGAGTCTTAGGCTCTGACAGAGATCCTTCCTTCACCTCAGCAACAACCTTGTTCTTAGACACTGCCTTCATCTCTGCTACTGCATCTGTCTTAGACCCTGTCTTGGCTTTGGCTTTGGCCCTGGTCTTGGCTACAGGCCTAACAACACCAGTAGCCTCCCTCTCTGCTCCAGCTTTAGCTTGTGTAATAGGCTTTTTTTCAGTTTTGGCCTGGGCTCTTGTCTTATTCTTAGTCCCAGTCATGGTTGAAGCCCAGTTATATGGCCCTGTCCAGTCTTGGCCTTGGTTCTCAATGTGTCCTAGGTCGAAGTCTTAACACTCTTTCACTGGGTAATGGAAAAACTTAGTAGCAAGAGTTAGAGTCAACTGTCAGTTCTGCAGTCACAAAGTTCTCTTTCCAAACATATAGCCTCTGTCAATGATACAGAGGGCAGAGGCACGCTCGGGCTGGGGGAGAATGATTGTTCCCAAGTGCAGACCTGCTGAAGGTGATGGTCTTCCAACAATCCAAAGCCACTACAGCCACCAGTGGAGATGGACCTGAGGTTGAAGAAAGAAACTGGCTTTGAGTCTTGTCCAACTGTGCTTCTCTATGCAAACAGCCACACAGAAGGACACAGAGTAGAAATGAATTGTGTAGAAGTGAATTAATAAAAAACTCTGCTGCTTCATTTTATACCTTGCACACTGCCACTAATGCTCAACAATGTCCTGCCCAAGCACTGTCATTCTTTTACTCTGCATCAAACAGGAACAAAGATGGCAGGTAAGCTTGCTGAGAGTGAGAAAGGCTAAAGGAGTGCCCAGTCTCTTTGGACCCATGCTAGTAGGTCCACCACTAAAATACATACCACTAGACCTCATAGATGTATTCAGGCAGCACTCACACCAACCTGCACTGATCTAGTGCAATTTTTCCTCCTTCCCTGTTTCCAGTGTTGATATGCCCTACAGTTAACTCATGGGCAGGCCTATGGACAAAAATACAGGTGGGATTGGAATTCTGAGTATTTGGTTGACAGACCTACACTGTAATCTCTAAACTCAATTTCTGCCTTCCCAAATCTAGGGCTTTGGTTATATAACACTTCTGGCCTCCTAGTACTCCTCGTGGCTTCTCTTCCCATTTCCTGCCCCAGTATCTACCAATTACCTCATCAGCATAATCCTGGCTCACCCCACCCCATCACTTGTACACAAATGTGAGGTCAGAAGTGACTAGAAAGCTGGAAGACAGTGGCTCCAAGATATCATCTGGTCTAACCCACTTGGCAACAGCCTCTCCATAACCCCAATCAACAGGGGTGTTCACACATAAACCTACCTTGAATCCAAATGAACAGTTTTTGTTCTCTTTCTTAATTAACTTCCAAGTGAACAGCTACATACAGATCTCTACAGGAACCTAGAAAGGAACAGACCTAAGGATAGAAAGGAAGGCAGAGGAAAGAAAACAGAAGAGACTAAGATGATCTAATGCCCATAACAAGGGTTATAACATATGCTTTTGAATATTCAAGGCTATGTTAAATGTCTCCCACCTGTCTGCTCCTCCTCAATGATTCCCTAATCACCCCAAGACCTGCAGCCTGATTACACCTCCTGCCAACTTTGAAGTCAGTCATTTTCCCAACAGAAGTTATACCTCCTTTCCTGAAAAAAAAAATATGAGGTGCAGAAATAGGTAGTGGAACACAGGCAATCGTACTTAGGAGGCAGGCAGGGAAGATAATGGAGACTGTTATTTTAATACCATCTGTGCATGTCCCTCCCCTTCCCCATGCATACCTAGATCTTACTTTATTCACCACCCATGTCAGCCTGCTCATACAGCAGGGGTTCTCAGGAGATGCTATCCTTCCCAACAAAGAGTCCTCTAGCTAGAGAAGAGTCACACCCTACAAAAAGAAGGCGAGCAACTAGCAAAAAAAATAACCCCAAGAGACTATGTTAACAATGGTAGAAAAATAGCAGGTTAATGGACAGATTCCCAGAATTCGGATTCTAACACCTCCTTTTTGAGAATCAGAAACTAAGTAAATGAAGTCTCCTAACTCTCATAGCTCCTCAGATATCCACCATCAGAAATGCCATGAATTCTTCTGTGGGACTATTTCTGTACCAAAATGAGACGGTCTGTGAGGAATGGCTGGAGATGGAGTTTTGGTTTACAGAACCAGAAATTGAAGAAGCAGATTGACTTCAAATGTTTTAAATTGACCCTTCAAAAAGATTTCCCCTCTACTTGGAACCCTCATTCTCACGCATCATTACATTACTTAAAGTGGATCAGCATGTTGAGAAAACAGATCCTGAACAAGAAAGGTGGAAAAATACTACCCTGTTATTTA
The DNA here is from genome assembly GCF_001698545.2 of Rhinopithecus bieti. Lineage (NCBI taxonomy): Eukaryota > Metazoa > Chordata > Mammalia > Primates > Cercopithecidae > Rhinopithecus > Rhinopithecus bieti. The sequence continues at coordinate 26,133 of NW_016809093.1, read as the reverse complement.
CATGGACCACTGTTGTGAAATTCGACCAAGTCCACACCCTATCTATTTGTTTGCACAAAACTGGGTGTGGGGATCTAAATATGTAAGGCAATAAAACAGTGCGGTATTAAAAGGCGGATAAACATTTCATTTTAGTGTCTTCATAATCCACCCACTCAAAGTTCTAGTTTTGGAGAACCCACCAGACCTACCCCGCAGACAGGAGACTTTGACAACCACCTGGAGCCTGTGGGAAGGGATAGCACCTAGGAAAAGGGTCCCACAGGCCCTTTCCGGAATCAGGGCCCGGAGTAGTGAATGCGGCCCACCTCACGCGGGCTGGGCACAGAGCTGGGACGCCGGCTCCCACCAGCCTTCCCAGGCGCCCACTACAATGGCTCCCCCTCCGCCATTTCTCCCGAAGGAGCCTCCCCCACAGCCCTTTCCGGGCACAGACCTTCGAGGGCGGAGCGCCGGCGCCTGCAAAGCTGGTTGGGAAGCTGTCAGAGCGGTTCTCCTCCAGACGATCTAACGGTGCCTCTCAAGCCAGCCCCTCAGCCCTTGGCCTGGCCTGGCCCAGCCCTCACCGGTCACCGCCTCCCATCGCCAGGGGTCTCGGGCACTGCGCACCTCTCTCCGGCGCCCGGCTCCGACCGGATCGTCTCCTCCTTGCCAGGCTGTCAGGGTCGGCGGGGCAGGCTGCCAGCCGGTCCACCCTGGCGGACCACCCCAATCTCACGCACCCCAACTTGCCTTCAGCGGCCCAGGGCCCAGGTCGTCGACCTCCCTCTCCTCTCCTCAGCTCTCCTCTGGCGGCTCCTCACTTGGATTCTCACCGCTTTCCCCGCGATCCGAATGGAAAAGACGAGTCCCGCCCCCTACGCCTCTGCACCAAACTGGGCAGGGGCTGCGCAGGATGCTGGAAGAACCGCTTGCCGCGAGGGTGTCGGGAAGGGGAGCGGAGGGATACGGCGCGAAGTCCTCGACGCCCCCCCCCTCCCCCCCGGCCCACCTTAGTTCCAACCACGAGGTGGGCGGGGCCACGACGAGCCCCAGCCTGGGCCTGCGGGTTGGCACCAGGGTGCCTCAGGAGGCCCCCGCGGACCCTAACGTGGCGACCACCACCACATTTCTGACGTTGCTGTAATATATGGGACCGGCGGGCGGCTGGGGGCCCGGGCAGGGGACCGGATCAGGAGGTTGGGAAGAGCCGCGCTGGAGGGAGCAGCGGATGGATACCAAACCTCCCCTTAGTGTGTCTGCACCCCCGCCCCAACTCCCCAACCAGGGACTGCTGGGTGTCTGCCCCCTCCCTCTCCCCAGCCCTCTCACCCTCCTTCCTGGATGTTAATGGGAAAGGGGGTGTCAGCACTGCAGTCTGGGAGGGGAGAGGCGATTTCAGGCCAGAAAGGCCTGGGCCTGTAGGGTGGTCCTCTTGTGCGTTTATTTCCCAGCTTCGTGGAGCCACGCAGGGGAGGAAGGTACCCCTGCTCTTAAGTGAATTCTGGGGCAGAGGGCTCCCATCAAGGCCTCACCACTGCCCCTCTTCTAAAAGAAGGTAGACCTAGACTTCTGTCTCTAGGAAACCAACCACTGGTCTGTACAGACTCATTTCTTTCTGCCACAACGGTTTTTGTCATTTCAAATGGTGGCTCACGTTGGCATTGCGCCGTCCCCACAGTTGCCCCCCAAAGAGGGCCTTTCCCTGTCAGGACCCGCAGGAGGACATAACAGCCCTCTCTCTTTGATGGCACCACGTAGGGATGGTCTTGGCGCCTCTCCACTGTTCTGTCAGGAGAGGGGACCGCTATTCGCGCACTTCCTCAAGGCAAATCCCAGATCCCAGCTGAGCTCCTCAACTCCTCCTTTTGGCCCAGACCTGCATCCTGCCTAATGCATGCATGTGCCCTTTTCTTCTGAACATATACCTTTTTTTACTCTCCCAAGTGGTGGGGAATTTGTTAGACTGGAAGTTGCCTGAATGAAAGTACCCTTTTGGTATTGTTCACCACTGTATTCTCAGCACATTGTAGACGGTATAGTCAGTCAAGGGTTGAAGGAGGTCAGGGGCTACTGAGTCATGACAATTCCCTGTTACCTTCTGTGGGCTGCAAATCAATGCTAATTCGTAAGTGTGTCTTTATCTTTGTTGCCTGTAACCCCAGGGCTTAGCCCAGAGTATGCCACCCGCAGCTGCTCTTGTATGGTTTTTCAGTGTTGGAAGGGAGCAAGAGAGGAAGACAGATTGTGAAGCAACTCCTGAAGCACACACATATTAGAAATAGTACCAACACCTACATTTTAAAATATAGAGCACAAAAGGCAGAAAATATGATCATTTTCCTGGTCATTTGTATTCCCTTTGTGGATGCCTCAATCTGACACACCAATATATGTGACTTAGGAGATATTAGTCATACTAAGAGAGACAGGAGTTTCAATTGGATGTCACACTACTTTTTGATGAATCACTTTACGATATGATTCTTAACATTTGTGTGTTCTTATTAGCTTTGTCCTTTAAGCTTAATAGCATTAAAACTTTAACACATTATCTTAAATATGAAGGACATAGGCCTGCAGATTCTGATGTGAGTTTTCTTTCTCCAGTATAATGCTTTAATATATGCAAGAATATTAAAATGCATAAATTCTTTAAAGCAATTAAGCAATTAATTGTAAATAATGTAAATGAAACCACCTTTACAAAAAATTATAACAATGAGAAAATTAGGGCAGTGAAGGAGATCTGATCTGGCTAACACCTGTCTTGCCTTTGGCCTTCAAGTTGCCCTTAATTATTCCTGGGCGTATAAGCTAACTTTGGGAGACATTTACTTTACAGTTTAAATGATAATAGCCATTCCCCAAAAAGTAACCAACTGTCTTTGTAAAGCTAATAAGAAACCACCAGGCTAGGAGGATGGAGCAGCCTGAGTCCTGCTAAGGTGTAGACATAAAGGATTGACAGCCATTATTCCGAGGTTACAAGATATGCAGCTTCCCCAATTATTTCTGCAGATAACATCACTATCGTAGAACCTAAGATTGCCCTTTTGAGGTATCTTTTCAGATTTCTTGCATGTCTGGCTCCACCTTGACCCACCAACTGCTCCTGAGGCCCCATCCAGAAGTGACTCAGCACATAGGAGGACCATTTCCCACACCCCTATGATTGCACCCCCAACCAATCAGCACCAACCACCCATTGCCTAGCCACTCCCATGCCCCCAAACTACCTTTGGAAAACCGTAGCCCCCAAATTCTTCAGGAGACTGAGTTAAGACAGGACTCCATCTCCCATTTGGTGTGGCCAGCACCGCATCAATTAAACTCTTTCTTTATCGCAATGCCGTGGTCTCCTTGAATTAATTTTGTTTGTGCAGCTGGCAGGAAGAACCCATCGCGTGGTTACATAAATGACCATCAATAGTGAAAGGATTAAAGTAAGTATGATAAATTTATTTTATAAAGTACTATTCTACCCTACTATGATATCAAAAAGAAGTGGCTCTCTATATACCAAAATGGAAATAACTCAAAATACAAAGTGAAAATGCAAGTTGTACAATAATACATATGGTTTATGGAAAGTGTGCATTATAAGTATATAACTATTGTGAAAGGAAAATAAATCTCAGCATCCTAAAATCGCTGAGTCAAAGGGAAAAGTCAAGCTGGGAACTGCTTAGGGCAAATCTGCCTCCCATTCTATTCCTAAAAAAGATAGTTACTAAGATAAAAAAAAAAAAAAAAAAAAAAGCTACATACATCCCGCACCATTTATCCACAAGGAAATTCCTTGTGGAAAAGGACATACAGAGCTCAAAGTCACCCCTCTGCTCACTGATATAAATGCATATCTGATTGCCTCCTTTGCAGAGGCTAATCAGAAACTCAAAAGAATACAATCATTTGTCTCTTATCTACCTTTGACCTGGAAGCCCTCTCCCCTCCTGGAGGTGTCCTGCCTTTCTGGACAGAACCCATGTGCATCTTACATGTATTAATTGATGTCTCACTGCCCCGACCACAATGGGCACATGTTGTCAAGACCTCCTGAGGCTGTGTCACAGAAGCATCCCTAACCTTGACAAAATAAACTTCCTCAACTGACTGAGACCTGTCTCAGATGTTTGGGGTATATATTTTGGTAGCCACAAAGGGATTCTGAGTGGAGGTGCCCCTGACCTTGACGAATCTCCTACGGGTGCTTGGTACCAGCTTGGTTTATCGCTCAAACCAATAGGACAACTTGCAGAGGCCTGGAAGCCCCTCCCCAGAGAATCCCTGATCTCCCAAAATTTGGTCGAGAACTAAAGTTTAGTTTGCTGTACAACTCCTTTATTTTTTTGGAGTTTTACTTGCTTCCAACAAGGAAGGCAGGGTCTGCAAAATATCTCAAGTACTGATCTTAGGTGTTTCAACAGTGATGTTATTCCCAGGAGCAATTTGGGGAGGTTCAGACTCGCAGCTGGAGGCTGTATGGCCCCTAAACCATAATTTTTAATCTTGTAGCTAATTTGTTAGCCCTATGAAGGCAGACTGGTCCCCAGGCAAGAAGGCCTCCCACACCCCGCCCCCGACTGGGAAAGGGCTATTATCAATTTTGTTTCAGAGTTAAACTATAAACTAAATTCATTCCCAAGGTTAGTTTGGCCTAAACCCAGGAATGAACAAGGACAGCTTAAAGTTTAGAAGCAAGATGGAGTTGGTTAGGTCTGATCTCTTTCACTGTCATAATTTCATCAGCTATAATTTTTGCAAAGGTGGTTTCATTAGCACACTGAGATGGACAAGAATGATGAGGGCAATAGCAAGCATGCCTTCATTTATTCCTTCTCCAATGCCCTTTCTTTCTATAAATTTCTGACCTATATTATTGTACCTTTTTCCTGAAGAACTTCTTTTTAACATCTCCTGCAGGGCACGTCTGCTGGTGATGAATATCCTCAGTTCTTGTTTGTCTGAGAAATTATTTCTCCTTCATGTTTAAGGATAATTTTACTGATCACAGAGGTCTAGGTTGGTAGTATTTCTTTCAATATTTTAAATATTACAGCCCACTCTCTTCTTTACTTGCATGATTTCTGCACTGTAATTCTTATCCTTGTTCCTCTATAGGTAAGGGATTTGGGGGTTTTTTTTGTTTTTTGTTTTTTCAGTATTTTCTCTTTGTCTTTCTTCAGTTTGGATATGATATGCCTATGTTACAGGTAGTTAGACAGGCATGATTGGGGCAGAAGAGGGCTCTACCCCCACCCTACTAGGACTGTCAGAAGATGATTTAGCAATTATCGCATTGCCTCTCTAAAATGGAAAAATTGGCAGTTAGTGCTATGGAGAGGCCATTTCCTAATGGCCCACACCTATTGCACTAAAGTGTTAACTGAATGCAGGCACGAGGGTGAAACAACTTCCCAGGCATATGCATTAAGAGACAAAATAGCAGAGTATGACCTTCTGGGATCACTCCACTGGAAAAGGAAAGAAAGCCTCAGATGGGCATGCATACAACTTTCTAAATACACTGTGCATGCTCACTTCCTAAGGGTAAGGAGGGCACCTCGCATGTGGGCAGCCCACACTAATGGAAGCATCATGGGAAAGGGGCCAGCCTATAAAGTCCTAGGATCAAGATTAAACAGTGCAGTTGTCCTTCAAGTCGCTCGCTTGGGTCTCTTTCAAGCATGCTTTCCTTTCTTTCCTGTTCTAAAGTCTTTTAAAATAAACTTCCACTCTTGCTCGGAAACTTGCCTTGGTCTCTTTTTCTGCCTTATGCTCCTCAGTCAAATTCTTTCTTCTGAGGAGGCAAGAATTGAGGCTGCTGAAGACCCATACAGATTCACTAATGGTAACTCAGACACTTGTCACCCTTAACATATTAGGTACCATGAGACTCGGTTATTTGCCACCGGTAACATATTGGCCATGTGACTCAGATGTTAAGAGATATCTATGCCTTGCCTTCTTTGGTTGGAGGCATCTGACCCCTGTGTATAGTCCCTTGTCCCTTCCCTTCCCGTCCCTTCTTTCTTCCCTTTTTTCTTCCCTTCTTTCTTTCTTTCCATGTGACTCAGATGTTAAGAGATATCTATCCCTTGCCTTCTTTGGTTGGAGGCATCCAACCCCCCCGTGTGCAGTTTCTTTCTTCCCTTCCCTTCCCTCCCCTCCCATCCCCCTCCCCCTCCCTCCCTCTCCCCTGCCCTTCCCTTCCCTTCCCTTCCCTTCCCTTCCCTTCCCTCCTTCTCT
>NW_016809093.1:15819-17651 GCF_001698545.2 Rhinopithecus bieti | reverse complement strand
ACTACCCAAGGTAAAGATGAAAAACCCAGCCCAGTTCATGGCCCGTTTGGCCGCAACCCTGGGACACTTTACAGCCCTAGACCCTAAAATGTCAAAAGGCTGTCTTATTCTCAATATACATTTTATTACCCAATCAGCTCCCAACTTTAAGTAAAGCTCCAAAAATTAAATTCCGGCCCTCAAACCCCATAACAGGACTTAATTAACCTCGCCTTCAAGATGTACAATAATAATAATAATAATAAAGTTAAAATTACTTGCCTCCACTGTGAGACAAAACCCAGCCACATCTCCAGCACACAAGAACTCCAAATGCCTGAACCGCGGCTGCCAGGGATTCCTCCAGAACCTCCTCCCCGAGGAACTTGCTACAAGTGCTGGAAATCTGGCCACTGGGCCAAGGAATGCCTGCAGCCTGGGATTCCTCCTAAGCCGTGTCCCATCTGTGCAGGACCCCCTGGAAACTGGACTGCCCAAGTTGCCCGGCAGCCATTCCCAGAGCCCCTGGAACTCTAGTCCAAGGCTCTCTGACTGACTTCTTCCCAGATTTTCTCGGCTTAGCAGCTGAAGACTGACGCTGCCCCATCACCATGGAAGCCTCCTGGACCATCACAGATGCTTTAGGTAACTCTTACAGCAGAGGGTAAGTCCGTCCCCTTCTTAGTCAATGCAGAGGCTACCCACTCCACATTACCTTCTTTTCAAGGGCCTGTTTCCCTTGCCTCCATAATTGTTGTGGGTATTGACGGCCAGGCTTCTAAACCCCTTAAAACTTCCACACTCTGGTGCCAACTTGGACAACATTCTTTGATGCACTCTTTTTTAATTATCCCCACCTGCCCAGTTCCCTTATTAAGCCGAGACATTTTAACCAAATTATCTGCTTCCCTGACTATTCCTAGGCTACAGCCACACCTCATTGCTGCCCTTTTCTCCAGTTCAAAGCCTCCTTCGCATCCCCCCCCTCGTATCCCCCTACCTTAACCCACAAGTATGGGATACCTCTACTCCCTCCTTGGCGACCGATCATGCACCCCTTACCATCTCATTAAAACCTAATCACCCGTACCCCACTCAATGCCAATATCCCATCCCACAGCAGGCTTTAAAAGGAGTAAAGTGTGTTATCACTCGCCTGTTACAGCATGGCCTTTTAAAGCCTATAAATTCTCCTTACAATTCCATTTTACCTGTCCAAAAACCGGACAAGCCTTACAGGTTAGTTCAGGATCTGCACCTTATCAACGAAATTGTTTTGTCTGTTGACCCTGTAGTGCCAAACCCATATACTCTCCTGTCCTCAATACCTCCCTCCACAACCCATTACTCTGTTCTGGATCTCAAACATGCTTTCTTTACTATTCCTTTGCACCCTTCATCCCAGCCTCTCTTCGCTTTCACTTAGACTGACCCTGACACCCATCAGATTCAGCAAATTATCTGGGCTCAAGCCTTCACAGACAGCTCCCATTTCTTCAGTCAAGCCCAAATTTCTTCCTCATCCATTACCTATCTCGACATAATTCTTCATAAAAACACACGTGCTTTCCCTGTTGATTGTGTCCGGCTAATCTCCCAAACCCCAATCCCTTCTACAAAACAACAACTCCTTTCCTTTCTAGGCATGGTTTGTGCAGTCAGAATTCTTACACAAGACCCGGGACCATGCCTTGTAGCCTTTCTGTCCAAACAACTTGACCTTACTGTTTTAGCCTAGCCCTCATGTCTGCATGCAGTGGCTGCCACTGCTTTAATACTTTTAGAGGCCCTCAAAATCACAAACTATGCTCAACTCACTCTCTACAGTTCTCATAACTTCCAAAATCTATTTT
>NW_016809093.1:14375-15291 GCF_001698545.2 Rhinopithecus bieti | reverse complement strand
GCTTTACTTCCAAAGGAAGCTGGAGTCATTCACTGCAAGGGCCATCAAAAGGCATCAGATCCCATTGCTCAGGACAACACTTATGCTGATAAGGTAGCTAAAAAAGCAGCTAGCATTCCAACTTCTATCCTTTAGGGTAGTTTTTCTCCTTCTCATCTGGCCACTCCCACCTACTCGCCCGCTGAAACTTCCACCTATCAATCTCTTCCCACACAAAGCAAATGGTTCTTACACCAAGGAAAATATCTCCGTCCAGCCTCACAGGCCCATTCTATTCTGTTGTCATTTCATAACCTCTTCCATGTACGTTACAAGCCACTAGCCCATCTCTTAGGACCTCTTATTTCCTTTCCATCGTGGAAATCTATCCTCAAGGAAATCACGTCTCAGTGTTCCATCTGCTATTCTACTACTCCTCAGGGATTGTTCAGGCCCCCTCCCTTCCCTACACATCAAGCTTGGGGATTTGCCCCAGCCCAGGACTGGTGAATTCCTCACATGCCTTGAGTCAGGAAACTAAAATACCTCTTGGTCTGGGTAGACACTTTCACTGGATGGGTAGAGGCCTTTCCCACAGGGTCTGAGAAGGCCACTGTGGTCATTTCTTCCCTTCTGTCTGTGGGCTGCAAGCCACCCAGGTGCCAACGCAAAAGACCGAGTGCATGAGCTGTTCCAGTGTAATAAAACATATAAAATAACAAGAGTTATACTAGATACAGATCACAGATATGATTATATAGAAGTATCACTAATCATTAGTTTGTAGTAATTACTCTTTATTCAAATATTATAATAATCCTTGCTCTATAATCATAACCTAGGAAAAACCAGGCCATACAGAGATAGGAGCTGAGGGGACATAGTGAGAAGTGACCAGAAGACAAGAGTGTGAGCCCCCTGTCACGCCTGGACATGG
>NW_016809093.1:5250-9448 GCF_001698545.2 Rhinopithecus bieti | reverse complement strand
ACGCTCGGCCCCTGAAGCCTTTTTAAATAAACTTCCACTCCTGCTCTAAAATTTGCCTCAGTCTCTTTTTCTGCTTTCTGCCCCTTAGTCGAATTCTTTCTTCTGAGCAGGCAAGAATTAGTTTGCTGCAGACCTGTATGGATTCACTGTCAGTAACTTGGATACCTTCCACTGGTAACACCCCGGTGTGGATTTTTTTGGTATTTATCCTGCTTGGTATTTTCTAAAATTCCTGGATCTGTGGTTTGATGTTTGTCACTGATTTTAGAAAATTCTCAGCTGTTATTATTTGAAATATTTCTTCTGCTCCAAATTCACTGTTTTCTTTCTAGTATTCCAACTATGCATATGTTATACCTTTTGAAATCATCCCACAGTGCTTCAATGTTCAGTTCTTTTTTTCATTTCAATTTGGAAGTTTCTATTGTGAAAAGAAAATAAAAACCCAGGACCCCAATTCACTATGCCAAAAGGAAAATATTAAGCTGAAAGCTGAGTCATGCAATAAAATACCTTTCTTTTTGTTCCTAAGCAGATAGCTACAGATAAAAGGTTAAACATCTCCACAGGTAGATACTACATATTTTCCCTTATCTTATGTAAAGTGCTAATTTACTGTGAGCCAGAGGAATACAGAATTGACTATTCCCATTTCTGCTCTTTTTCCTTTGCATCATGTGGATTACTGTACCCTCCCTCTTTCCCCTCTAGCCTGCTGTTCCTATTTAAATATTGAAGCCCTCAAAATTATCTTTGGATAAAGGCACAGACCACAGACTGTTTCTGTGATTCCATGCTCTTTTCTTCTGGGAATGTCCTTCACCTTGGCAAAATAAACTTCTAAATCAATTGAGACATGTCTTACATACTTTTTGGTTTACATTATTGACCTATCCTGAAGCTCAGGAGTCCCCAGCCCCCAGGCCACGGACCAGGACCGGTCCATGGCCTGTTAGGAACTGGGTCACACAGCAGGAGGTGAGTGGTGGGCTAGCCAGTAAACCTTCATCTGTATATACAGCCACTCCCCATCACTTGCATTACCACCTGAGCTCCGCCTTCTGGAAGATCAGCTATGGCATTAGATTCTCATAGGAGCACAAACCATATTGTGAACTGCACATGCGAAGGATCTAGGTTGCATGCTCCTTATGAGAATCTAATGCCTGATGATCTGTCACTGCCTCCCATCACCCCAAGATGGGACCATCTAGCTTTACAAAAACAAGCTCCAGGCTCCCAGTGATTCTACATTATGGTGAGTTGTACAATTATTTCATTATCTATTACAATGTAATAATAATAGAAATAAAGTGCATAATACATGTAATGCACTTCAATCATCCGGAAACCATGCCCCTCACCCCAGTCTGTGGAAAATTGTCTTCCACGAAACCTGCCCCTGGTGCCAAAAAGGTTGGGGACTGCTACTCAAGCTTACTGAGTCTTTCCTCAACTGTGTGCAGTCTACTGATAATCCCATCAAAGGCATTCTTCATTTGCTGGAGTGCAGTGGCACGATCTCGGCTCACTGCAACCTCCGCCTCCGGGGTTCAAGCGATTCTCTTGCCTCAGCCTCCTGAGTAGCTGAGATTACAGGCACCTGCCACCATGCCCAGCTAATTTTTGTACTTTTAGTAGAGACAGGGTTTCTCCATGTTGGCCAGGCTGGTCTTGAACTTCTGACCTCAGGTGATCCACCCACCTCAGCCTCCCAAAGTGTTGGGATTACAGGCATAAGCCTCTGTGCCTGGACTCTGTTACAGTATTTTTTTATTTCTAGCATTTCCCTAAATATTCTTCTCAAGGAGAGTTTACATTTTGCAGCTCTTTTAGCTGTTATTCACTGTTATACACTATTATTACACTAGAGCCTTGTTAGCATAGTGGTGAAGTGCAGCAGAAAGGAAGTGTTCTATAATATTATGATTAATTGAAACAGTGAGACCTTGTTTCAGTCTTTTGTGGGCCTGTGTCCCTGGACTTTGATTTTCATAAGAGTTTTATTTTAGCTCCTTTCTCTCCCTTACATGAGACTAGAAACCTAAAGGGGGCTGAAATTGGAGAAAGGCCTCCCTCAGCTGAGATAAGGCTCTGATAAAGTCTTTTCCACTGCAGAATAGGCTTTAAAAAAAAATGAAGGCGGCTCTGGGTGTATTTCACAAAAGTATAGTTCTCTTCCCACTGCAGGGGCCATGAGGAGATAATCTTGGGTTCTTCACTGTAAGAATATGGTGGGGTTCTTGGAAGTAATGCCTACAAAAGTGTGGGGACCTCCCTGACTGCAGATCCTCAGGGGTTTCTCACTCTCATATTATTCCACAGTCAGTCTCCAGCAATTCATCAATATTACATTTACGTGCTTTTACGTGCTCTTCTTCTTTTACCACAAGAAGAAATAGGTTGTGACTCTCTGGATTTGCCTTCAGAATTTGGGGTAGTCAATTGCCCTATGCCTCAGTTCTTTGAAAAATCTAAGAAATGTTGTTGATTCTGTTTGTTCAGATTTTTTTCTGCTTGTAAGTACAGGAGCAATGACTTACAAGTTCTTATATGTTGGAACTGAAACTGGAAATCTGGATATGGGTTTTAACAGGGAAGCTAAACAGCAGTGCAAAATAAAAAATAAAAAATTTTAAATGGGCTGGGTGTGGTGGCTCACACCTGTAATCTCAGCACTTTGGGAGTCCAAGGCTGGAGGATCGCTTAAGTACGGGAGCTCAATAGCAGCCTAGACAACATAGCAAGACCCCATCTCTATTTAAAAAAAACAAAAAAACAAACTGCAGTGCACATTGCTTTTGTCTGCTTCTTTTCTGCTGAACATCACACCTGGGAATTAGGTTGCCCTGGAAAACCCAGCTGCTCCATAAATATTAGCTCTTTTCACTCCCAGGTACAGGAAATTTATAGGGCTCCCTGAACCTGACATCTCAGCCCCAAAATTTGTAAGTTGCAGTGCAAATTAGAATTTTGAGCTCCTGAATCAAAATTCCTGGTAATGGCCATGCACAATGGCTCATGCCTGTGATTCCAGCACTTTGGGAGGCCAAGGTGGGAGGGTCGCTTGAGCCCAGGAATTCAAGACTGGTCTGGGCAATACAGTGAGACCTTGTTTCTACAAAAAAAACTTTAAAATTAAAAAATATACATTCTTGGTAATGAAGTCTGAGGAACTGTAACTTAATGCTAGGAAAGAAAAGTTGTCTATGTCACTACCACTACCACCACCATCAAGAGGCAGTGCATGATACTGTCAGAATCTATAGCTTACATTAACTGCCTAATGATTGTTAAGTGCTTGCTCAGACTAGAGTAACCAGTTTCTGAGTCCTGGGAGTACATTCTAAAGGAAGTTTGTATAGACGAGTTGGGAGTATCCAGATTTCAGAGCCAGACAGTCCAAAGTCTGAATACAGACTTTGTCACTATTTGTGTAACTTTAGCAAAGGTACTTAACGTCTTTATGACCCAGTTTCTTCATCCTTAAAAGGGAGCTGGCATTAACTACTTTATAGGATTATTGTGTATACTGAGAAAACTATTTGATATCCTGTACCACATGCATATATCAGGTCTTTCTAGTACTTTTAAAATTTCTGATCTATTCCTATCATGAGGTGGGTTAGAGAAAGCAGGAAAGAATAGATGAGAAGTACATGGTTTTTAAAGGTCATAATTGCTAAGTCAGTGTCACTGTGCTTTTTGTGCTGTAGCCTCAGTGCTTTGTATATTCTGCGTGGCTTACCATAACCCTTTACTAAAAGGATGCCATTTTTGCATAGTTGCCACTGCAGGTTACTAACTCTCTCCTCCTTTTAGTCACATGTCACAGAGAGGCTAATTCCATTTCCAGGAGTGAGTCTCTTTGGTCAAGGGATAATCTATCTGCTTGGTACTCTCTTGTTTAGGAAGAGGCATTGATCAAATTCCACTCAATGAGACATTAGGGGAAGGTTACAGATGGACTTCTGAGGAAAGTGTCCTCATTCATAAGAAAAACTCATCAGAAAAGATTGTCTTTTCTTCTTCCTCAGGAAGTTGCTTACCTCCTGAAATTGTTGTAGCCATCAAGCTATCAGCCTTAGGACGGAAGTTGATATTGTGAGGCCGGGCGCGGTGGCTCAAGCCTGTAATCCCAGCACTTTGGGAGGCCGAGACGGGCGGATCACGAGGTCAGGAGATCGAGACCATCCTG
>NW_016809093.1:0-3242 GCF_001698545.2 Rhinopithecus bieti | reverse complement strand
AAAAAAAAAAAAAAAAGAAAGAAACAAGTGGCAAATAAAATATTGTGTAAGTACAAATGATGGAGGAATTACTTCCTACCAAGGGGCAAGGAATAAGGGTGAGGAGGTATCAGACTTCAAAAAGGTCCTGGCATTTGAACTGAGCCCAAAAGGATGTTTGCCATAGAGAGAAAAAGGGTAAGAACATTGAAGATTGAAGGGACAGCATGTGGAAAGGCATACAAGTAGTAAAGCACATAGTACAGTTTGGAAAACAACAGATTTTCCAGTGGGGCTTGACTGCAGGCAAAGTGGGGCAAGGCCTGGAGTAGTGTGAGGCACTCGAGAGTGAGAGCTTCTTTCTTTATTTCATTCAAGTCCTGGCCTTGACTTGGAAGAATGTTATGAGAGATGGAGATAGAAAGGCAGACTTGTATTAAAGGGTGCAAGGTCTTGAAAGCCTTGATAGAAAATCTGGTGGTATTTTATAGATTACATTCCATTGAAGGTTGCTCTTTTGAAATTGGGGGCAGAGTTGATAATTAGTGGCTGCTAAAAGTCCAGACTAGACAGATGAAAAATTCACTCTGATATTATCCCCACACAACATTTTAGGCCAGGTGACATCTGAAGTAGCCTCTATTACATAAAGTAGCCCATAATATTTATCAAAAAAGGGAGAAAGAACAAGAGGCCTGAGTGAATGATGAATTTTTTATTTCAATTACACCCCAGAAAAAGAATTGAGGAAGGATTCTACCCTCTACAAGTCAGAACAAAGGCAATCATCATCTTGCTTGGATACACACACACACACACACACACACACACACACACCCCAGTCGCCCTGCTCTTTGGCTGAGATTGAAAAATTCTACAGGCATAAACTGTTTAAGTATCTGCTTTGGAGTACATTTGGGGCACAGAAGTATTTAATCAGGTCACAATTTGAAGTTTTCCAAATATAAATGCAATACCCACAACAGGAATTCTAGGCTAAGGGAGCTGTGATAAGAAAAAAAAAGATGACAGGATAGATGGATAGATAGATTAGATAGACAGACACATAGATAGATATCGATAAATAGATACATAGATAATTTTAAAAATTATCTAAATTACAGGTACATGTCACAAAAACAGACTGTTTTCACCCATAATACACTGTTGGGTCTGTCTCCTTTATTTTAACTTGTTGATGTAGAATATACAGCAAAGGTAAGCTTTACATATGTTAATCTAGGTGTGGCTGCTAAAACTAGGGAAAATTACACTGTTGTTCTGACATCAAATATTTGAAACCACCTACTTGGAGTTAGCATTGGACTCTACAGGTTTAAGGGCACAATCCCCAACAATACTGCCCCCGCTTTAGATCACATACCAGCCCCAATTCTCAGGAAGCCACCCATACTTCTGACTGACCACTTATAAATTCAGGAGTTCCCATGACATTATGAGGTTTCATAACTAACTGAAACAACTCACAGAACTCATGAAAAGTGCTATTCTTATTATTACAGTTTCATTTAAGGATACACACAGGACAAGGTCTGAAAGGATCCTGGACACAAAGCTTCCATACTCTCTCCTTGTGGAGTCAGGAAATATCACCCTACCTAGAAAACAATATGTTCACCAACCAAGAAGCTCCACTTAGCCCTGAAGTTCAAAGTTTTCACTGAGGTTTTATTACATAGGCAAGATTGATTAAACTATTGGTTATGTGACTGAACTTAATACCTAGCCCCACTACCTTCCCTGAAGGTTGAGCTGGCCCAAAGTTCCAACCCTTTAATCATATGGTTGGTCCTTCTGGTGACCAGTCCCCATCCTGAAGCTATCTAGGGGCCCACCATAAGTCACTTCATTAGCATAACAAAGATACTTCTGTCACACAGGAAATCCCAAGGTTTTCTGAAGCTCTGTGTCTGAAACTAGGGCTAAAGATCAGCTATATTCTCTATTATACTACACCATACTTGAAGTCTTTGTTGACATACTCGAAAAAACACACAGAGACAAGAGACAAGACAGCTTGAGTAGTAAACCATAAGCTGAATGCTGGCCCCAGTATTTATATTATCAGAATTCTGGAGAGTAAAGAGAAGAAAATAATAGGAGAGGGTAAGAGACGAGGATGTAGGGGACTAATCTCTACCTATGATTTTGCCCCACATGCCTTGTATCTATCCTAGATTTTAAGTCTAAACAGGAGGGCCTAAAGTAGTAGAACAACATAGTTTCAACTGTATAAACTTGGTATAAACATAAGAATAGGAGTGGGATTAGAAAAAGTAATTTCTTCTTAGCAACACTTTCTTACACTGACTTTGTATGTATTGTGATATATGAAGAAATAAGCATTTGATCTTTTTTATTTTGATTGAAATTTGAAATGAGTTATTTTTTAAATTTTTTAAAATTTTTAATTTATATGGATATGTAATATTTGTACATATTTATGGAGTATAAATTATATTTTGATATAAACATACAATGTGTAATGTAATTGAGATATATATCACCTCAAATATTTATCATTTTGTCGCACTGAGAACACTCCAAATCTATTCTTCTAATTACACTGAAATATATAATAATTATTGTTAACTATAGGCACCCTATTGAGCTACTGAATACTAGATCATATTCCTTCTAACTGTGTTTTTGTACCCATTAACCAACTCCTTTTTATACCCCATCTCCAATACCCTTTCCAGCCTTTGGTAACCATAAATCTTTGTCCCATATTCCTGGCATAGAGCTCCTAGAACCCTTGCTATTTCCTGATAGGGATAACGGAAGCATCTTTTGTTACATGTGGCTTTAGTCTCAAGCTCTTGACAATAAGACCCTTGGAATCTCTGGAGTGATAGGTGTCTTTTTTAATGCTCCGAGATGACTGGTGGGTGAGGGCTACTAGATAGCTTCAAGATATGGATGGTCACCAGAAAGATCAAGGCATGATTAGAGGGTTGGAACTTTCAGCCTCACCCCTTGACCTCCAAGGAGAAGAGAGGGGCTGAAGATTGAGCTAATCACCAATGGTCAATGATTTCATCAATCACGCCTATGTAATGAAACCTCTATAAAAACCCCAAATGTCTGAGTGGTTCCAAGTTGGTGAACTCACTCATATTCTGGGAAGGTGGTGTACCCCAAATCCACATGAATGGCAGCTTCTGCATTTGGGACCCTTCTGGACCTTGCCATAATGTACCTCTTCATCTCACTTTTAATTTATATTCTTTATGAACCAG
>NW_016809092.1:0-801 GCF_001698545.2 Rhinopithecus bieti | reverse complement strand
GTTGGTGTCACCTTGTGACGATGAAGCCTAGTTTCCTCCAGAGAGATTGTGAGGACACGGGACTCCACATAGGGTTTTCCCTTGAGTTACATAATTTTCCCTCCCCTTCTCTGGGGTTTATCTCCAAAGAAGCCCTCCAGAGGCAAGTAGCCAAAGGGAGGGGAAGTGCCTGCCCTTGCTGGGCGAGCTCCGAACTCAGAGTTGTAGGACCCCTCTCCTGCTGTTGCCCCCCTCCGCTAAGACTGCACAGCCGCTGGTGAGCACAGGGCGAGGCCTGCCCACCCTCAGCCGGTCCTTTGTGTGTGCTCCAGGCTTGGCAGCAGGAAGTGAAAGAAGGAAGGAAAATAACTGGACTTCCTCCCGTGGGGAGGGAGAGGTCTGGCCCTTTTCCAGTCACTCAGAGAGGAAGTGAAAAGAAGGCAACACAGGCCCTCTGCATGCAGCCCAGGAAGTGAGGGGGCTGAGGGAACCCCCCGATCCTCAGGGGGAGCCCTGCCTGATGGGCTGGCAACCCTGCACCCCAGCAGCCAAGTCCGGATAACCTATGTAGGGGTGCGGGGTGGGTGTCAGGGCTGGGCAGCAAATGGGCGTGCATGGGGTTTGAAGCAGAGGAGAAACAAAAGCCTATGTCCATGCCGTTTTACAAAAGGGTTGTGTGTTTAGCCAATTGCAGGCTGAGTCCCGGACCAAGCCCCATGTTCCGGTTTCTGCAGCACAGCAAGGCCTTGTCTAACATATTCCAGATGCTGCTCTCCATCCAAGTGAAGTGGCAATGGTGCCAGCCTGAGATTTCTGCCCTGT
>NW_016809091.1:0-963 GCF_001698545.2 Rhinopithecus bieti | reverse complement strand
AGGATGTATTGGATCACAACAAAGCCTATAGTGATGAAGGAAATACAACTTTCTTTTCATGGAGCAGCTTGTTAACACTGTTTTCGTGGAATCTGCAAAGGGTTATTTTGGAGCGCCTTGAGGCGTATGGTGAAAAAGGAAATATCCCCAGATAGAAACCATAAAGCAACTTTCTGAGAAACTTCTTTGTGATGTGTGAATTCATCTCACAGAGGTACATCTCTCTTTTCTTTGAGAACATTGGTAACACTTTTCTTCGTGGAATCTGCAATGGGATTTTTGGGAGCACATTGAGGAATATAGTGAAAAGGAAATATCCTCAGTTAAAACTAGAAAGAAGATTTCTGATAAACAGTTTTATAATCTGTGAATTCATCTCACAGATTTACACCATTCTATTTATGGAGCAGATTGGTAGCACTGTTTTTTGGGAATCCGAGAAGGGATGTTGTGGATCGCATTGAGGCCTATGGTGACAAAGCAAATATCCTCAGATAAAAACTAGAAAGAAGCTTTCTGTGAAACTGCTTTGTGATGTGTAAATTCAACTCACAGAGTTAAACTGTTCTTTTCAATGAGCAGTTTGCTAACACTGTTTTCTTTCAATATGCAATATGATATTTCAGAGCACTTTGAAGCTTATGGTGACAAAGGAAATATCCTCATACAAAACCAGAAGATGCTATCCGAGAAACAGCTTTGTGATGTTTTAATTCATCTCACAGAGTTACACCTTTCCTTTTCATGGAGCACTTTGCTAACATTGTTGTTGTGGAATTTGCAGAGGGATATTTGGGAGTGCATTGAGGCCTACGGTGAAAAAGTAAATATCCTCAGATAAAAAATACAAAGAAGATTTCTGAGAAAGTTCTTTGTGATGTTTGAATTCATCTCACAGAGTTACACCTTTCCTTTTCATGGAGCACTTTGCTAACATTGTTGTTGTGGAATTTGCAGAGGGAT
>NW_016809090.1:17880-20305 GCF_001698545.2 Rhinopithecus bieti | reverse complement strand
TTTTATCTGACTATATTTCCTCTTTCACCGTAGATCCGAATGTGATCCCAAGTATCCCTTTGCAGATCCATCAATGAGGGAGTTTCCAAACTGCATAATGTTAAGAAAGCTTCATCTATGTGAGATAAATAAACATAGCAAAACAGGTTCACAGAAAGCTTCTTTCCAGTTTTATCTGAAGATATTTCCTTTTTCTCCATAGTTTTGAATGTGCTCCCCAAGGTCCCTTCGTAGATCTGTCTATGACAGTTTCCAAACTGCGTAATGTAAAGAAAGCTTTATCTATGTGAGATGATTACACATATCACAGAGT
Organism: Rhinopithecus bieti; assembly: GCF_001698545.2. Lineage (NCBI taxonomy): Eukaryota > Metazoa > Chordata > Mammalia > Primates > Cercopithecidae > Rhinopithecus > Rhinopithecus bieti. The sequence goes on along the minus strand of NW_016809090.1, from coordinate 19,992 downwards.
TGTTTCATAAAGAGCTAATTTCCAGTTTCTGTCTGAGGCTATTTCCCTGTTCACCATCGGCATCAACATGCTCCCGAATATCACTTGGTACCTGTTTCTCCAAAAGGGTTTCCCCGACGCTGTATGAGAAGAGAGGTATAACACTGTGACTGGAATGCACACGGCACAAAGCAGTTCCTCAGAAAGCTTCTCCCCAGTTTCATTCTGTACATACTTCCTTTTTCACCGTTACTCTCAAAGTGCTCCCAAATATCCCATCACACACTAAACATACACAGGGCTAGAAAACTGCTCAGTGATAAGAGAGGCTTACCTGTGTCAGAGGAATTAAGACAAAACAGAGCAATTTCACAGAAAGCTTTCTTATGCATTTTACATGAGGATATTTCTTTCTCCATATTCTAATGATCGTTCCCAAATGTCCTTCCCCAGATTCCACAAAAACAGTGATGTCAAGCTGCTCAATACAAATAATGGTATAAATTTATGAGACGAATACACACATTGTAAAGCAGTTGCTCCGAACATTTCTCCGCAGGATTCATCGGAAGGCGTTTCCTTGTTCACCACATACCTCTGGGTGTCACTAAACATCCCTTCACAGATCCTTCAAAGACAGAGTTTCGAAACTGGGTAACATAGAGTAAGCATTATCGCTCTGAAGTGAAAGCAGATATCGGAGAGCAGATTCTTGGAATGCTTCTTTCTCGATTTTATTTCAGTATATTTCACTATTCGCCATAGTCCTCAATGTGCCCGGAAATATCACTTTTTCGGTTTCACAGGAACAGTGTTCTAACACTGCCTTGTGAGAAAAGAGGTATAAGTCCCTGAGTGGAATGCATTCACCACAAAGTAGTTTCTCAAAAGCTTCTATACAGTTTTATCTGGAGATATCTCCTCTTTCACCATAGGCCTGAATGTGCTCCCGAATGTCACTTTGCTGATCTATTCATGATGGAGTTTCCAAACTGGGTAATATAAGAAAAGTTTAACTATGCGAGATGAATAAGCATATCTAACACAAAACAGTTTCACAGAAATCTTCTTTCCAGTTTTTGTCTGAGGATATATCCTTTTTCACCTTATCCGTCCCTATCCTCCCGAATGTCTCTTGGCAGCTTTTCTCCAAAAGGAATTTCGGAATCCTCTATGATAAGAAACACATATTTCTGTGAGTGGAATGCACATGTCACAAGGCAGCTCCACAGAAAGCTTCTCTCAATTTTCTATCTGAAGACGTTTCCTTTCTCACCGTAATAGTCAAATCCTCTAGAGTATCCCTTCGCAGACTAAGCAAAAAGGGTGTTATGATACAGCTCAAAGAAAAGAGAAGCTGAACTCTGTGAGTGGAATTCATGTGACACAGAGCAGTTTTACAGAAAGTTTCCTTCTGGATTCTCTCTGAGGTTATTACTTTTTCAGTATATGCTAAAGAGCGTTTTCAAATGTTCTTTCTCAGATTCCACAGAAACAGTGATTTGAAACTGCTCAATCCAAAGAATGATTTAACTCTATGAGATCAATATAAACATCACAAAAGAGTTGGGCAGAAAGCTTCTCTCCGATTTTTGATGGAAGACATTTCCTTGCCTCACACAGACCTCTGGTCGCCACTTGCTATCCCTTCGCAGAACTCTCAAGGACCGACTTTGAAACTGGGAAATGTAGAGTAAGATTTAACGCTGTGAAAAGAAGGGACATGTCAGTGAACAGTTTCTTCGAGTGTTTCTTTCTGTTTCTTATTGGACGTCATTTCAGCTTCTCTCCGATTTTCAATGGAAGACATTTCCTTGCCTCACACAGGCCTCTGGTCTCCAGTTACTATCCCTTCGCAGAACCGTCAAAGTCAGACTTTCAAAAGGGAAGTTTAGAGTAAGTTTTAACTCTGTGAAAAGAATGGACTTTTGAGAGCAGTTTCTTCAAATGCTTCTTTCTGTTTTTTATTGGCCACCATTTCACTTTTTGCCATAGTCTTCAAACTGCTCTGAATATCACTCTTTTGGTTTCACAGGAAGAGTGGTCAAACTGTGCCTTATGAGAAGAAAGTTATAACTCCCTGAGTGGAATGCACACATTACCAAGCAGTTTCTCAGAAAGCTTCTCTCCAGT
>NW_016809090.1:4316-17274 GCF_001698545.2 Rhinopithecus bieti | reverse complement strand
TGGGCAGAAAGCTTCTCTCCGATTTTTGATGGAAGACATTTCCTTGCCTCACACAGACCTCTGGTCGCCACTTGCTATCCCTTCGCAGAACTCTCAAGGACCGACTTTGAAACTGGGAAATGTAGAGTAAGATTTAACGCTGTGAAAAGAAGGGACATGTCAGTGAACAGTTTCTTCGAGTGTTTCTTTCTGTTTCTTATTGGACGTCATTTCAGCTTCTCTCCGATTTTCAATGGAAGACATTTCCTTGCCTCACACAGGCCTCTGGTCTCCAGTTACTATCCCTTCGCAGAACCGTCAAAGTCAGACTTTCAAAAAGGGAAGTTTAGAGTAAGTTTTAACTCTGTGAAAAGAATGGACTTTTGAGAGCAGTTTCTTCAAATGCTTCTTTCTGTTTTTTATTGGCCACCATTTCACTTTTTGCCATAGTCTTCAATGTGCTCTGAATATCACTCTTTTGGTTTTACAGGAAGAGTTTCAAACTGTGCCTTATGAGAAGAAAGTTATAACTCCCTGAGTGGAATGCACACATTACCAAGCAGTTTCTCAGAAAGCTTCTCTCCAGTTTTATCTGACTATTTTCCTATTTCACCATATCCCCAAATGTGATAACAAATATTGCTTCACTGATCCATCCACGAGGGAGTTTCCAAGCTGCGTAATATAAAGAAAGTTTCATCTATGGGAGATGAATAAACATAGCAAAAGCAGATTCACAGAAAATTCTTTCCAGGTTTTATCTGAAGATATTTCCTTTTCACCATAGTCCTGAATGTGCTCCCGAAGGTCCCTTCGTGGATCCGTCCATGACAGATTTCAAGCTGTGTAATATAAAGAAAACTTTATCTACTTCAGATGATTACACATATCACAGAAGAGTTTCCCAAAAAGCTTCTTTCAATTTTTTGTCTGAGACTATTTCCCTTTTCACCATTGGCATCAACATGCTCCTGAATATCACTTGGTACCTGTTTCTCCAAAAGGGTTTCCCCAAAGCTGTATGAGAAGAGAGGTATAACTCTGTGACTGGAACGCACATGGCACGAAGCAGTTCCTCGGAAAGCTTCTCTCCAGTTTCGGTCTGAACATATTTCCTTTTTCACCGTTAGCCTCAAAGTGTTCCCAAATATCTCATCACACGCTAAACATACACAGGGCTAGAAAACCCCTCAATGAAAAGAGAGCCTTATCTGAGTGAGAGGAATTAAGATGACACAGAGCAGTTTCACAGAAAGCTTCCTTCCGGATTTTACCTCCGGATATTTCTTTCTCCATATTCTAAGGATCATTCCCAAATGTCTTTCCTCACATTACACAAAAACAGTGATATCAAGCTGCTCAATCCAAAGAATGGTTTAACTGTAGGAGATGAATAACCACATCGCAGAGCAGTTGCTGAGAACGTTTCTCTGCATGTTTCATCAGAAGACGTTTCCTAGCTCATGACAAGTCTCCGGGCGTCACTAAATATCCCTTCACAGATCCTTCAAGAAAGAGTTTCCAAACTGGGCAACAAAGTGTAAGCATTCACTCTGTGAATTGAATGCACATATCAGAGATCCGATTCTTGGAACGTTTCTTCCTCGATTTTATTTCAGTATATTTCACTATTCGCCATAGTCCTCTATGCGTTCTGAAACATCACTTTTTCAGTTTCACAGGAACAGTGTTCAAACACTGCCTTGTGAGAAAAGAGGTATAACACCCTGAGTGGAATGCATACATCACAAAGTAGTTTCTCAGACAGCTTTTATCCAGTTTTTATCTGAAGATATGTCCTCTTTCACCATAGGGCTGAATGTGCTCCCAAATGTCCCTTCGCAGAACTGTGCATGATGGAGTTTCCAAACTGCGTAATATAATTAAAGTTTAACTACGTGATACGAATAAATATATCTAACACAGAGCAGTTTCACAGAAATCTTCTTTATAATTTTTGTCTGAGGATATTTCCTTCATCATAGTCGTTGCTATACTCCAGAATAGCTCTTGGTAACTTTTTCTCCAAAAGGGATACTGGAATCCTCTAGGAGAAGAAAGGTATATTTCTGTGAGTGGAATGCACACGTCACAAAGCAGCTCCTCAGAAAGCTTCTCTCCAGTTTCTTTCTGAAGACGTTTCCTTTTTCACCGTAAGCCTCAAAGTGCTCCAGAATATCCCTTCTCAGACTAAACAAAGACAGTGTTATGATACAGCTCAATGAAAAGAGAAGCGTAACTGTGTGAGCAGAATTCACGTGACACAGAGCAGTTTCACAGAAAGCTTCCTTCAGGTTTCTCTCTGAGGTTATTTCTTTTCAGGATATTCTAAAGAGCATTCCCAAATGTCCTCTCTCAGATTCCACAGAAACAGTGATTTGAAACTGCTCAATCCAAAGAATGATTTAAATCTATCAGAGGAATACAAACATCACAAAGAGTTGGGCAGAAAGCTACTCTCTGATATTCGATGGAAGACATTTCCTTACCCCACAGAGGCCACAGGTTGCCACTTACTATCCCTTAGCAGAAAACTCAAAGACCACCCTTCAAACTTGGAAATGTAAAGTAAGCTTTAACCCTGTGGAAAGAATGGGCATGTCAGGGAGCAGCTTCATCGAGTGTTTCTTTTGTTTTTTATTGGATGCCATTTCACTTTTGCCATTGTCTTCAATATGCTCCAAATATCACTCTTTTGGTTTCACAGAAACAGTGTTCAAACTGTGCCTTATGAGAAGAAAGTTATAACTAACTGAGTGGAATGCACACATCACCAAGCAGTTCCTCAGAAAGCTTCTTTCCAGTTTTTATCTGAATATATTTGATATTTCACCATTTGCCTGAATGTGATCCCAAATATCCCTTCGCAGATCCATCCACGAGGAAGTTTCCAAGGTGCATAATGTAAAGAAAGCTTCATGTTTGTGAGATAAATAAACATATCAAAAAGCAGATTCACAAAACTTCTTTCCAGTTTTATCTGAAGATATTTCCTTTTCCACCATAGTCCAGAATGTGCTCCCGAAGGTCCCTTCATAGATCTGTCCATGACAGTTTCCAAGCTGCGTAATGTAAAGAAAGGTTTACCTATATGAGATGATTACAATATCACAGAGTAGTTTCCTAGAAAGCTTCTTAACAGTTTTTGTCTGAGGCTATTTCCCTTTTCACCAACAGCATCAACATGCTCCCGAATATCACTTGGTACCTTTTTATCCAAAAGGGTTTCCCCGACGCTGCATGAGAAGAGAGGTATAACACTGTGACTGAAATGCACACATCACAAAGCAGTTCCTTCGAAAGCTTCTTTCCAGTTTCGGTCTGAACATATATCCTTTTTACTGTTAGCCTCAAAATGCTCCCGAATCTCCCATCACATGCTAAACATACACAGGGCTAGAAAACCGCTCAATGAAAAGAGAGGCTTATCTGAATGAGAAGAATTAAGATGACACAGAGCAGTTTCACAGAAAGCTTCCTTCTGGATTTTACCTGAGGATATTTCTTTCTCCATATTATAAGTGTCGATCCCAAATATCCTTCCTCAGATTCCACAAAAACAGTGATTTCACATTGCTCAATCCAAAGAATGATTTAACTCTAGGAGACGAGTACACACATCGCAAAGCAGTTGCTCAGAACGTTTCTCTGCGTGTTTCATCGGAAGACGTTTCCTCACTCACCACAAGCCTCCAGGCGTCACTAAATATCCCTTCACAGATTCTTCGAAGACAGATTTTCGAAACTAGGCAACTAAGAGTAAGCCTTAACTCTGTGAAGTGAATGCACATATCACAAGCCAGATTCTTGGAACTCTTCTTCCTCAATTTTGTTTCAGTATATTTCACTATTCGCCATAGTCCTCAATGTGTTCCGAAATATCACTTTTTCAGATTCACTGGAAAAGAGTTCAAACATTTGCTTGTGGGAAAAGAGGTATAACTCCCTGAGTGGAATGCATACATCACAAAGTAGTTTCTCAGAAAGCTTCTATCCAGTTTTTTTCTGAAGATATCTCCTCTTTCACCATAGACCTGAATGTGCTCCCAAACGTCCCTTCGCGGATATGTGCATGACGGAGTTTCCAAACTGCATAACATAATTAAAGTTTTAACTATGAGAAACGTATAAATATATCTAACACAAAGCAGTTTCACAGAAATCTTCTTTCCAGTATTTTCAGAGGATATTTCCTTTTCACCATAGTCATTGCTATACTCCCGAACACCTCTTGGTAGCTTTTCTCCAAAAGGGATTCCAGAATCCTCTAGGATAAGAAAGGTATATTTCTGTGAGTGGAATGCATATGTCACAAAGCAGCTCCTCAGAAAGTTTCTCTCCAGTTTCAATCTGAAGACGTTTCCTTTCTCACATAAGCCTCAAAGCACTCCTGAATATCCCTTCACAGACTAAACATAATCAGTGTTATGATACAGCTCAATGAAAAGAGAAGTTTAACTGTGTGAGCAGAATTCACGTGACACAGAGCAATTTCACAGAAAGTTCCCTTCTGGTTTCTCTCTGAGGTTATTTCTTTTTCAGGATATTCTACAGAGCGTTTCCAAATTTCCTTTCTCAGATTCCACAGAAACGGTTATTTCAAACTGCTCATTCCAAAGAATGATTTAACTCTCTGAGATGAATACAAACATCCCAAAAGAGTTGCACAGAAAGCTTCTCTCCAATTTTCGATGGAAGACATTTCCTTGCTTGACACAGGCCTCCGGTTGCGACTTACTATCCCTTCGTAGCACCCTTAAAGACCGACTTTCAAACTGGGTAATATAGAATAAGCTTTAACCCTGTGAAAAGAATGGACATGTCAGAGAGCAGTGTCTTCGAGTGCTTCTTTCTGTTTTGTATTAGACGACATTTCACTTTTTGCCGTAGTCTTCAGTGTGCTCCGAATATCACTTTTTTGGTTTTACCGGAACAGTGTTCAAACTGTGCCTTAAGAGAAGAAAGTTATAACTCCCTGAGTGGAATGCACACATCACCAAGCAGTTTCTCAGGAAGGCTTTTGTCCAGTTTTTATCTGAATATATTCCGTATTTCACCGGAGGCCCGAAGTGATCCCAAATATCCCTTCGTGGATCCATCCACGAGGGAGCTTCCAAGCTGCATAATATAAAGAAAGCTTCATCTATGTGAGATGAATAAACATAGGAAAAAGCAGATTCACAGAAGGCTTCTTTACTATTTATATCTGAAGATATTTTCTTTTTCACCATAGTTCTGAACGTGCTTCCAAAGGTCCCTTAGTAGATCCGTCCATGACAGTTTCCAAGCTGCGTAATGTAAAGAAAGCTTTATCTATGTGAGATGATGCCATATATCACAGACTAGTTTCCTAGAAAACTTCTTTCCAATTTTTGTCTGAGGCTATTTCACTTTGCACCATTGGCATCAACATGCTCCCGAATATCACTTGGTACCTGGGTACCTGTTTCTCTAAAAGGGTTTCCCCGCTGCTGTATGAGAAGAGAGGTATAAAACAGTGACAGGAATGCACACATCACAAAGCAGTTCCTCGGAAAGCTTCTCTCCAGTTTCAGTCTGAACTTATTTCCTTTTTCACCGTTAGCCTTAATGTGCTCCCAAATATCCCATCACATGCTAAGCATACACAGGGCTAGAAAACAGCTCAATGAAAAGGGAGGCTTATCTGAGTGAGAGGAATTAAGACAACAAAGAGGAGCTTCAGAGAACGCTTCATTCTTGATTTTACGTGAGGATATTTCCTTCTCCATATTCTAAGGATCGTTCCTAAATAATCCTTCCTCAGATTCCACAAAAAGAGTGATTTCAAGCTGCTCAATCCAAAGCATGGTTTAACTCTATGAGACGAATACACACATCGCAAAGCAGTTGCTCAGAACGTTTCTGGGCAGGTTTCATCAGAAGACGTTTCCTCGCTCACCACAAGCCTCCAAGTGACACTAAATATCCCTTCACAGATTCTTCACAGACAGAGTTTTGAAACTGGGCAACATAGACTAAGCATTAACCCTGTGAAGTGAATGCACATATCACAGAGCAGATTCTTGGAACGTATCTTCCTCGATTTTATTTCAGTATATTTCACTATTCGCCATAGTCCTCAAAGCGTTCCGAAATATTACTTTTTCGGTTTCACAGGAACAGTGTTCAAATGCTGCCTTGTGAGAAAAGAAGGATAACGCCCTGAGTGGAATGCATATATCACAAAGTAGTTTCTCAGAAAGCTTCTATCCAGTTTTATCTGAAGATATCTCCTCCTTCACCATAGGCCTGAATGTGCTCCCGAACGTCCCTTCGCGGAACTGTACATGACAGAGTTTCCAAACTGCGTAATATAATTAGTTTTAACTATGTGATATGAATAACTATATCTAACACAGAGCAGTTTCACAGAAATCTTCTTTAAAATTTTGACTGAGGATATTTCCTTCTTCACCATAGTCGTCACTATACTCCAGAATATATCTTGGTAGCTTTTCTCCAAAAGGGATTCCGGAATCCTCTAGGAAGAGAAAGGTATATTTCTGTGAGTGGAATGCACACGTAACAAAGCAGCTCTTAAGAAAGCTTCTCTCCAGTTTCTATCTGAAGACATTTCCTTTCTCACCGTAAGCCTCAAAGCCCTCCAGAATATCCCTTCACAGACTAAACAAAACAGGGTTATGATAGCTCAATGAAAAGAGAAGCTTAACTGTGTGATTGGAATTCACATGACACAGAGCAGTTTCACAGAAAGCTTCCTTCTGCTTTCTTTCTGTGGTTATTTCTTTTCAGGACATTCTAAAGAGCGTTTCCACATGTCCTTTTCAAATTATACAGAAATAGTGATTTCAAACTGCTCATTCAAAAGAGCTATTTAACGCTATGAGATGAACACAAACATCACAAAAGAGTTGCACAGAAAGCTTCTCTCCAATTTTCGATGGAGGACGTTTTCTTGCTAGGCATAGACCTCCGGTTGTCACTTACTATCCCTTCGCACAACACTCAAAGTCAGACTTTCAAACAGAGAAATATAGAGTATGGTTTAAATCTGTGAAAAGAATGCACATTTGAGAGCAGTGTCTTCGAGTGCTTCTTTCTGTTTTTTATTGGACGCCATTTCACTTTTGCCATAGTCTTCAAAGTGCTCCGAATATCATGCTTTTGGATTCACAGGAACAGTGTTCAAACTGTGCCTTATGAGAAGAAAGTTATAACTCCCTGAGTGGAATGCGCACATCACCAAGCAGCTCCTCAGAAAGCTTCTCTCCAGTATTTATCTGACTATATTTCCTCTTTCACCGTAGGCCTGAATGTGATCCCAAATAACGCTTTGCTGCTCCATCCACGAGGGAGATTCCAAGCTGCGTAATATAAGGAAAGCTTCATCTGTGTGAGATGAATAAACATAGCAGAAACAGATTCACAAAAGCTTCTTTCCAGTTTTATCTGAAGATATTTTCTTTTATACCATAGTCCAGAATGTGCTCCTGAAGGTCCCTTCATGCATGAGTCCATGACAGTTTCCAAGCTACATAATATAAAGAAAGCTTTATCTATGTGTGATGATTACAAATATCAAAGAGTAGTTTCCTAGAAAGCTTCTTGCCAGTTTTTTTCTGAGGCTATTTCCCTTTTCACCATTGGCATCAACATGCTCCCAAATATCACTTGGTACCTGTATCTCCAAAAGGGTTTCCCCAACTCTGTATGAGAAGAGAGGTATAGCACTGCAACTGGAATGCACACGTCACAAAGCATTTCCTCGGAAAGCTTCTCTCCAGTTTCGGTCTGAACATATTTCCTTTTTCACCGTTAGCCTCCAAGTGCTCCCGAATATCCCATCACACGCTAAACATACACAGGGCTAGAAAACTGCTAATGAAAAGAGAGGCTTATCTGAGTGAGAGGAATTAAGACGACACAGAGTAGTTACACAGAAAGCTTCCGTCTTGATTTTACCTGAGGATATTTCTTTCCCCATGTTCTAGGGATCGTTCCCAAAGGTCCTCCCTCAGATTCCACAAAAACAGTGATTTCAACCTGCTCAATCCAAAGAACGGTTTGACTCTATGAGACAAACAAACACATTGCAAGAAAGTTGCTCAGAATGTTTCTCTGCAGGTTTCATCAGGAGCCGTTTCCTCACTACCACAAGCGTCCAGGTGACACTAAATATCCCTTCAGAGATTCTTTAAAGACAGAGTTTCGAAACTGGTCAACATAGAGTAAGCATTAACTCTTTGAAATGAATGCACATATCACAGAACAGATTCTTGGAACGCTTCTTCCTCGATTTTATTTCAGTATGTTTCACCATTCACCATAGTCCTCAATGGGTTCTGAAATATCAATTTTTCATTTTCACAGGACCAGTGCTCAAACACTGCCTTTTGAGAAAAGTGGTATACCTCCCTGAGCGAAATGCATATATCACAAAGTAGTTTCTTACAAAGCTTCTATCCAGTTTTCATCTGAAGATATCTCCTCCTTCACCGTAGGGCTGAATGTGCTCCCGAATGTCTCTTTGTGGAACTGTGCATGACGGAGTTTCCAAACTGCGTAATATAATTAAAGTTTTAACTATGCGAGATGAACAAACATATCTAACACAAAGCAGCTTCACAGATATATTCTATCCAGTTTTAGTCTGAAGATATTTCCTTTTTCACCACCGTCGTGTCTGTACTCCCGAATATCTCTTGGTAGCTTTTTCTCAAAAAGGGATTCCGGAATCCTCCAGGAGAAGAAATGTATATTTCTGTGAGTGGAATGCACTCTCCACAAAGCAGCTCCTCAGAAAGCTACTCTCCAGTTTCTATCTGAAGAGGTTTCCTTTCTCACCAGAAGCCTCAAAGCCCTCCAGAATATCCCTTCACTGACTAAACAAAACAGTGTTATGATACAGCTCAATTGAAAGAGAAGCTTAACTGTGTGAGTGGAATTCACGTGACACAGAGCAGTTTCACTGAAAGCTTCCTTCTGGTTTCTCTCTGTGGTTGTTTCTTTTCAGGATATTCTAAAGAGCGTTTCCAAATGTCCTTTTCAGATTATACAGAAACAGTGATTTCAAACTACTCATTCCAAAGAATCATTTAAAGCTATGAGATGAATACAATCATCACACAAGACTTGCCCAGAAAGCTTCTCTCCAATTTTCGATGGAGGACATTTTCTTGCTAGACACAGGCCTCCGGTCACCACTTACTATCCCGTCACAGAAACCTCAAAGACCGACATTCAAACTGGGAAACGTAGAGTAAGCTCTAACCCTGTGAAAAGAATGGACATGTCAGAGAGCAGTTTCTTCGAGTGCTTCTTCCTGTTTTTTATTGGACATTTCACTTTTTGCCATAGTCCTCAATATGTTCCGATTATCACTCTTTGGTTTTAAAGGAACAGTGTTCAAAATATTTCCTATTTCACCATAGGCCCGAATGAGATCCCAAATATCCCTATGAGGATCCATTCACGAGGGAGTTTCCAAGCTGCGTAATGTACAGAAGGCTTCCACTATGTGAGATGAATAAACATAGCAAAAAGCAGATTCACAGAAAGCTTCTTTCCAGTTTATATCTGAAGATATTTCCTTTTTCTCCACAGTCCAGAATGTGCTCCCGAAGGCCCCTCATGGATCCGTCCATGACAGTTTCCAAGCTGTGTAATGTAAAGAAAGCGTTATCTATGTGAGATGATTACACATATCACAGAGTAGTTTTCTACAAAGCTTCTTTCCAGTTTTTGTCTGAGGCTATTTCCCTTTTCACCATCGGCATCAGCATGCTCCCAAATTTCACCTGAAACCTGTTTCTCCAAAAGGGTTTCAACGACACTGTATGAGAAGAGAGGTATAACACTGTGACTGGAATGTACACGTCACAAAGCAGTTCCTTGGAAGATTTCTCTCCAGTTTCGTCTGAAAATATTTCTGTTTTCACCGTTAGCCTCAAAGTGCTCCCGAATATCCCATCACACGCTAAACATACACAGGACTGGAAAACTGCTCAATGAAAAGAGAGGCTTATCTGAGTGAGAGGAATTATGAGGACACAGAGCAGTTTCATAGAAAACTTTCTTCGGGATTTTACCTAAGGATATTTCTTTCTCCATATTCTAAGGATTGTTCCTAAATGTCCTTTCTCAGATTCCACAAAAAACAGTGATTTCAAGCTGCTCAATCCAAAGAATGGTTTAACACTGATTTAGGTTTCATTGGAAGATGTTTCTTCGCTCACCAGAAGCTGCTGGGCTTCACTAAATATCCCTTCGCAGCTTCTTCAAAGACAGGTTCGAAACTGGGCCACATAGAGTAAGCCTTAACCCTGTGAAGTGAATGCACATATCAGAGAGCAGATTCTTGGAATGCTTCTTCCTCGATTTTATTTCAGTATATTTCACTATTCGCCATAGTCCTCAAAGCATTCCGAAATATCACTTTGTCAGTTTCACAGGAACGGTGTGCAAACACTGCCTTGTGAGAAAAGAGGTATAACTCCCTGAGTGGAATGCATACATCCCAAAGTAGTTTCTCAGAAAGCTTCTATCCAGTTTTTATCTGAAGATATCTCCTCTTTCAACGTAGGCCTGAATGTGCTCCCGAACGTCCCTTCACGGATCTGTGCATGACGGAGTTTCCAAACTGCATAACATAATTAAAGTTTTAACTATGCGAGATGAATAAATATATCTAACACAAAGTAGTTTCATAGAAATCTTCTTTCCAGTTTTTGTCTGAGGATATTTCCTTCTTCACGATAATCATCACTTTGCTTCCAAATGTCTCTTGGTAGCTATTTCTCCAAAAGGAATTCCGAAATCTTCTATGATACCAAAGGTATATTTCTGTGAGTGGAAAGTATATGTCACAAGGAAGCTCCACAGAAAGCTTCTCTCCAGTTTCTGTCTAAAGATGTTTCCTTTCTCACCGTAACCCTCGAAGCGCTCCAGAATATCCCTTCACAGACTAAACAAAAATAGTGTTATCATGCTGATTAATGAAAAGAGAAGCTTAACTGTGTGAGCGGAATTCACGTGACACAGAGTAGTTTAACAGAAAGCTTCCTTAGGGATTCTCTCTGATATTATTTCTTTTTCAGGGTATTCTAAAGAGCGTTTCCAAATGTTTTTTCTCAGATTCCACAGAACCAGTGATTTCAAACTACTCAATCCAAAGAATGGTTTAACTCTATGAGATCAATTCCAACATCACAAAAGAGTTGTTCAGAAAGCTTCTCTCCAATTATTGATGGAAGATATTTGCTTGCCTCACTCAATACTCTGGTTACCACTTACAATCCCTTCGCAGAGACCTCAAAGACAGAATTTCAAACTGGGAAATGGAGAGTAAGTTTCAACCCAGTGAAAAGAATGGACATGTCAGAGAGCAGTTTCTTCGAGTGCCTCTTTCTGTTTTTCATTGGATGACATTTCACTTTTGCCATAGTCTTCAAAGTGCTTTGAATATCCGTCTTTTGGGTTTACAGGAACAGTGTTCAAACTGTGCCTTATGAGAAGAAAGTTATAACTCCCTGAGTAGAATGCACACGACACCAAGCAGTTTCTCAGAAAGCTTCTCTCCAGTTTTTTTCTGACTATATTTCCTATTTCACCATAGCCCAAATATCATCCTAAATATCCCTTCATGGATCCATCCACGAGGGATTTTTTAAAGCTGCGTAATGTAAAGAAATCTTCATCTATGTGAGATGAATGAACATAGGAAAAGCAGATTCACAGAAAGCTTCTTTGCACTTTTATCTGAAGATATTTCCTTTTTCAGCACAGTCCAGAATGTGCTCCCGAAGGTCCCTTCGTGGATCCGTCCATGACAGTTTCTGAGCCTACTAATGTAAAGAAAGATTTATCTACATGAGATGATTACACATGTCACAGAGTAGTTTCTTAGAAAGTTTCTTTCCAGTTTTTTTCTGAGGCTATTTTTCTTTTCACCTTTGGCATCAACATGCTCCTGAATGTCCCTTGGTACCTGTTTCTACAAAAGTGTTTTCCCGACGCTGTATGTGAAGAGAGGTATCACACTGTGACTGGAATGCATACGTCACAAAGCAGTTCCTCGGAAAGCTTCTCTCCAGTTTCGGTCTGAACATATTTCCTTTTTCACCATTAGCCTCAAAGTGCTCCCGAATATCCCATCACACGCTAAACACACACAGGGCTAGAAAACTGCTCAATGAAAGAGAGGCTTAACGAAACGAGAGTAATTAAGATGACACAGAGCAGTTTCACAAAAACCTTCCTACTGGATTTCTCCTGAGGATATTTCGTTCTCCATATTTAAAGGATCGTTCCCAAATGTCCTTCTTCAGATTACACACAAAAAAATGATTTCAAGCTGCTCAATCCAAAGAACGGTTTAACTCTAGGAGACGGATACCCACATCACAAAGGAGTTGCTCAGAACATTTCTCTGCAGGTTTCATCGGAAGAGGTTTCCTTGCTCACCACAGGCCTCTGGGCGTCACTAAATATCCCTTCACAGATTCTTCAAAGACAGAGTTTCGAAACTGGGCAACATAGACTAAGCATTAACTCTGTGAAGTGAATGCATGTATCAGAGAACGTTGGGTTTCCCCAACGTTGTATGAGAAGGGAGGTATAACACTGTGAGTGGAATGCACACGTCACAAAGCAACATAGAGTAAGCATTAACTCTGTGACGTGAATGCATGTATCAGAGAACAGATTCTTGAAACATTCTTCTTCGATTTTAATTCAGTATATTTCACTATTCGCCATAGTCCTCAATGCGTTCCAAAATATCACTTTTTCGGTTTCACAGGAACACTGTTCAAACACTGCCTTGTGAGAAAAGAGGTAGAACTCCCTGAGGGGAATGCATACATCACAAAGTAGTTTCTCAGAAAGCTTCTATCCAATTTTTATCTGAAGATATCTCCTCTTTCACCATAGGCCTGAATGTGCTCCCAAATGTCACTTCACAGGTCTGTGCATCATGGTCTTTTTTTTTTTTTTTTTT
>NW_016809090.1:0-2670 GCF_001698545.2 Rhinopithecus bieti | reverse complement strand
TCTTTCACCATAGGCCTGAATGTGCTCTCGAATGTCCCTTCACGGATTCGTGCATGAAGGTGTTTTCAAACAGCACAATCAATGAAACTTTTTAACTCTGTGAGATTAATAAGTATATATAACACAAAGCAGTTTCACAGAAATATTCTTTCCATTTTTTGTGTGAAGATATTTCCTTCTGCACCAGAGCCATCCCTATACTCTCAAATGTCTCTTGGTAGCTTTTTCTCTGAAAGGGATTCCGGAATCCTCTAGGAGAAGAAAGGTATATTTCTGTGAGTGGAATGCACACGTGATGAAGCAGCTCCTCAGAAAACTTTTTTCCGATTTCTATCTGAAGACGTTTCCTTTCCCACCGTGCATCTCAAAGCTCTCCTGAATATCCCTTCTCAGACTAAACAAAAACAGTGTTATGATACTGCTCAATGAAAAGAGAAGCTTAACTGTGTGAGTGGAATTCACGTGCTAAAGAGCAGTTTCACGGAAAGCTTCCTTCTGGTTTATCTCTTAGGTTATTTATTTTTCAGGATATTCTAAAGAGCGTTTCCAAATGTCCTTTCTCAGATTCCACAGAAACAGTGATTTCAAACTGCTCAATCCAAAGAATAATTTAACTCTATGAGATGAATACAAACATCACAAAAGAGTTGCGCAGAAAAGTTCTCTCCAATTTTCGATGGAAGACATTTCCTTGCTCGACACATGCCTCCGGTTACCACTTATTATCCTTTCGCAGAACCCTCAAAGGAGTCTTGCAAACTGGGAAATGTACAATAAGTTTTAACCCTGTGAAAATAATGGACATGACAGAGAACAGTTTCTTCGAGTACTTCTTTCTGTTTTCTATTAGACGACATTACACTTTTTGCCATAGTCTTCAATGTGCTCTGAATATCACACTTTTGGTTTTACAGGAACAATATTCAAAATGTGCCTTATGAGAAGAAAGATAAAACTCTCTGATTGGAATGCTCACATCACCAAGCAGTTTTACAGAAAGCTTCTCTCCAGCTTATATGTGACTATATTTCCTCTTTCACCAAGACCCGAATGTGATCCCAAATGTCCTTTCACTGATCCATCCACGAGGGAGTTTCCAAGCTGTGTAATGTAAAGAAAGCTTCCTCTATGTGAGATGAATAAACATGGCAAAAAGCAGATTCACAGAAAGCTTCTTTCCCGTTTTTATCTAAAGATATTTCACTTTTCACCATTGTCGTGAATGTGCTCCCGAAGGTCCCTTCGAGGATCCGTCCCTGAGAGTTTCCAAGCTGCATAATGTAAAGAAAGCTTTATCTCTGTGAAATGATTACACATATCACAGAGTAGTTTCCTAGAAAGCATCCTTCCAGTTTTTGTCTGAGAGTATTTCCCTTTTCACCATCGGGATCAACATGTTCCCGTTTATCACTTGGTACCTGCTTCTCCAAAAGGATTTCCTCGACACTGTATGAGAAGAGAGGTATAACACTGTGACTGGAATGCACACGTCACAAAGCAGTTCCTCTGAAGGCTTCTCTCCAGTATCGGTCTGAACATATTTCATTTTTCACCATAAGCCTCAATGTGCTCCCGAATATCCCATCACACGCTAAACATACACAGGGTTAGAAAACTGCTCAATGAACAGAGAGGCTTCACTGAGTGATAGTAATTACGATGACGCAGATCAGTTTCACAGAAAGCTTCCTACTGGATGTTTCCTGAGGATATTTCTTTCTCCATAATCTAAAGACCGTTCCCACATGTCCTTCCTCAGATTCCACAAAACAGTGATTTCAAGCTGCTCAATCCAAAGAATGATTTAAATCTGGGAGATAAATACACACATCGCAAAGCAGTTGCTCAGAACGTCTCTCTGCAGGTTTCATCGGAAGACGTTTCCTCGTTCATCATACGCCTCCGGGTGTCACTAAATATCCCTTCACAGATTCTTCAAAGACAGAGTTTCGAAACTGGGCAACAGAGAGTAAGCATTAACTCTGTGAAATGAACGCACATATCAGAGAGCAGATTCTTGGAAGGCTTCTTCCTCGATTTTATTTCAGTATATTTCACTACGCGCCATAGTCCTCATTGCGTGATGAAATATCTCTTTTTTGGTTTCACAGAAACAATGTTCAAACACTGCCTTGTGAGAAAAGAGGTACAACTCCCTGAGTGGAATGCATACATCACAAAGTGACTTCTCAGAAAGTTTTCTATCCAGTTTTTATCTGAAGATATCTCCTCTTTAACCGTAGGCCTGAATGTGCTCCCGAATGTCCCTTCACAGATCTGTGCATGATGAAGTTTCCTAACTGGGTAACATAATTAAAGTTTTAAGTATGCAAGATGAATAAATATTTCTAACACAAAGAAGTTTCACAGAAATCTTCTTTCTAGTATTTGTCTGAGGATATTTCCTTTTTCCCCATAGTCATCACTATACTCCCGAATATCTCTTGGTAGCTTTTTCTCCAAAAGGGATTCCGGAATCCTCTAGGAGAAGAAATGTTTATTTCTGTGAGTGGAATGCACACGTCACAAAGCAGCTCCTCAGAACGCTTCTCTCCAGTTTCTATCTGAAGATGTTTCCTTTCTCTACGAAAGCCTTGAAGCACTACAGAATATCCCTTTGCAGACTAAACAAAAACTGTGTTATGATACAGCTCAATGAAAAGAGAAGTT
>NW_016809089.1:0-1207 GCF_001698545.2 Rhinopithecus bieti | reverse complement strand
CAAGATGAAAATGAAAGTTCCTATGTAAAAAACTTAAGAAAATCATGTAAGCCATACTTCATAAGGGACTAAGGGAGCCTTATCATTTGGAAAATGTTGGGGGTGGGGGCGAGGAATTATAGTAATTGGGATAAAAATAAATTATACCAAAATTTCAATAGTTATAACCAGAATTGAAGAGCTAACAATCAGTAAGTAGAATAATTGTTTAATATTAGAAATATTTTGATACCTCTAATATAAATTTAAATTTCCTCTAAAAGAAACCAAAATTACTAATTTAAAAATAAAAGTAGGTTCTCAGTTAAATTTGTCACTTTACAACAATTAGTTATGCAAACAGAAGAAAAGTAAATCTATATTTTCACTACTCAATGATTATTTATATTTGGACAGTATCTGTAGCACATTTTAATTCTCTACTTACATCTAGATCACATCATTTTATTTAATTGTTGTGGAGAGCATGTGAATTGTGTTCCTGGGATCTGGCACACACAGAGTTTTGTGCTTGACTCTGGAGCAAAATTCTAGAATCAAGAAGTTGTGCTTTCTGAGTCAAGAGGGTCACAGGTGGAGCAGTCTTGGCTCTAAACTGGGGTATTTAAAGATGGGAAGCTTTCCCTGTGTGCCAGATTACACTGAATGAGCAGTGGAGGCGGGGCCCTCCTGAAAGGGCCTTGCCAGAGAATGATGCCTGAGAGGTCAAGGCAAACCTTAACTGAAAGGCACCCAATGGAGTTCCAATGCTCAATTACAGCAGCAGTTATTAATAAAGACTTTTTCTCTTTTTTCCTTTCTTTGTCTCCCTCCCTCCTTCCCTTCCCTCCTTCCTCCCTTTCTTCCCTCCTTCTTTTTTCTCCTCCTCCTTCTTTTTTCTTTCTGATTCGCTCTTCATCCAGCTGATCATGGAGAAATCAAAAACAGCTGCTTACAATTGCAGGTTAAGGTAAAGGAAGCAAGTAAATAATCCAACAATGATTCCCTTTCTCTTGATAGATAACTGAGTTTGGGTTAAGCCTTGGATGAGGAAAGAGAAGCTGTTTCAAATTGTATGTCAGAAAAAAAAAAAAAAAATGTGATTTAGATCAGAAGGAACTTGTTAGTTGCTGATACATTCAATATCCAAGATAAATGATAAAGCTCAGGAATTGAGAACAGATGAAACAATTGAAAACAATTGTGGGGGGCAAAATTAAGCTATTTG
>NW_016809088.1:0-1719 GCF_001698545.2 Rhinopithecus bieti | reverse complement strand
AAATCAAGCAGAGAGAGAATAAGTAGCTAGCCCATTGTTTTACATGTAGAAAACAGTGGAGCCCAAGTATGCAAACTCAAATACTCTGGATTCAGAGCCTTTTCTGTTAACTATAAAATACTGCCTCTCTTAGATAAAACTATAAAACATAAAGGATATAAATAAATTGACCAAAGTCATGCCTTGGTTAATAATTATAGTTAGAAAGCAGAAGAATTAGGCATCAAATGTGAAACAGTTGTGAAGTGGAAGGAGAACATGGCTAGTGCAGTGCTGTGCAACCAAATAAAACGTTTTTAAAATAATCAGTATTTGAAAGAGATTAACAGGACAAGAGAAATTGTTGTTAAAGTAGATCCTGAAAGAAGTAAAGACAGAGAGGAACAAGAGGACCTAATTAATTCTCATGATGTATAAGTCCAATTATTCCTCAGAAACAGAAAAGAAAAGAGCATATTGAAGGAAACTGCATGGAAATGTTGTAATGGAGGTGTGCCCAAAACACTGATGCACAAACATATTTTTGTCTCAGAAAAGTTTTAGAAGGATTATCTACTAAAAGTGATGAAGATAGGTCAGATTGGGAATTTAAGAAAAAAAGAAATGACTTGAGAAAATTTCCATGGGGAATGAAAACAAAGGCCATAAGACTTGTAATGTGCTGTAAGAATCATGAAAACGGATTAAAATCTTAGGAACAGAGAGATTGTGAATAGTATGAAAATCTAAGTTCTAGCTCCATAGTGTCAGAAGTGAAAGATAACGTAATAGGAAATAATATTTTTTAAAATTAACTAAATGGTAAAAATGTTATCGGTTTTATGAGCATGACCTGTTTTAGTCCCCAGAGATAATAACATAGGAAGAAGAAAAAAGAAGATACTGAAAAGTCCTTAAATTATTGAAAAAAATGAAAGACTACACAGGAGATTGTTGAGTTATGGTAGCAAAATAAAGACAAGATACCATAGGTGTACTGTGTGGACTCTAAAGTACTTAGGCTCTGGGCACATGGTGCATAAGGTGAACCTGAAATACCTTGTCATTTCAGAAATCATAGAAATGATCAAAATCTACTAGAGTTATATTAGAAAAGGTCTTAAGAGCCAACCTGAATAAATTCCCACTGGAAAAAGACGAGAAGTTCTCTTAACTACCAAAAAGTGTAATAATTGAAAGAGATTTAAGTATGTCAAATATTGTCAAGTCTATTAGTTCATAATATATTTCTTTAAAGTCTCATTGTTCATTTGTGGAGGATTTTGGGTACCACCTCATTATTTTGAAATCCTGCACTGCAATTAAGACAAAGAAACAATTACTCTGATTTTTCTATGCACTCAGTACCTCAGTACTATCAAGTACTAGTCAAGAGAAAGCGAATGTTTTGTTCACATAATGCCCCTGTTGTGTAGCTGTGCTTGCCCTATAAAAATAGATAAATATCATGTCTGTGTGTGTGTGTGTGTGTGTGTGTGTGTGTGTGTGTGTGAATAGTCAAGCTTGTCAGCCTAATCTAACAATTGACAAGAAATAGAAGGCAGAAAGAAACACACAAGGCAGTATTACAAGGAGGCTAACTTTAGACATTGGAAAACTCAATAAAAACAACTGGGTTGCTTCAGTAAAACAAGAGAAAAAGAGAGAGGGATAGAGGGAGGAGGGAGCAAGAAAAGAGAGATAGAGAGAGAAGGTAGGCCGGGCGCGGTGGCTCAAGCC
>NW_016809087.1:0-868 GCF_001698545.2 Rhinopithecus bieti | reverse complement strand
TATATTTATGGGGTACATGATATGTTTTGATACAGGCACGTAATGTTAAATAATCTCATTATGGAGAATAAAGTATCAGTCACATCAAGCATTTATTCCTTGTGTTGCAAACAATCCAATTACACTTTTCAGTTATTGAAAATGTACAATTAATTTATTATTATCATTATTATTTTGAAACAGATTAATGCTCTGTTGCCCAGGCTGGAGTGCAGTGACATGATCTTGGTTTACTGCTACCTCTGCCTGCTCATTTCAACCAATTCTCCTGCCTTAGACTCCCTAGAAGCTTTGATTACAGGCACCACCACCATGCCCAGTTAATTATGAATTACCCAGTCTTAGGTGTTTCTTTATAGCAGTGCACCAATGGACTATTACAATATTTTTCAAAATATAAGGTTATGTTATCTGAAAACAAAAATAATTTTACTTCTTCCATTCAAATTTAAATGCCCTTTATTTCCTTCTCTTGTCTAATTGCTCTAGCTGGGACATCCAGTACTATGTTGAATAGCAGTGGAGAAAGTCGAAATTCTTATCATGTTCCAGATCTTAGGAGAAAGGATTTCAGTTATTTTCCATACAGTATGATGCTAACTGTGAGTCTGTGAGATCTGGCATTAATTATTTTGAAATATGTTTCTTCTATACCCAGTTTTTTGAGCATTCTTTTTATTAAAGGGTGTTGAATTTTGTCATTCACGTTATAGCCACTAATAATCTTTAATTTTTTGCTGTATAAGTTGCAATGCCTTCTTTTCCATTTCTGTTTTTTGTATTTGAATATTCTTTTTTTTTCTTAGTCTGGGTAAATATTTGTCAATTTTCTTTAACTTTAGAAAACATATTTTGTTTTATTAATCTT
>NW_016809086.1:0-646 GCF_001698545.2 Rhinopithecus bieti | reverse complement strand
ATTCCACATTCCACTCCATTCCATATGCTATTCCATTCCATAATACTTTCATTTCTATATTCCATTCCATTCCATTCCATTCCATTCCATATTCCATTCCATTCCATTCCATTCCATTCCATTCCATTCCATATTCCATTCCATTCCATTCCATTCCATATTCCATTCCATTCCATATTCCATTCCATTCCATATTCCATTCCATTCCATTCCATTCCATTCCATTCCATTCCATTCCATATTCCATTCCATTCCATTCTATTCCATTTCGTATTCCGTTCCATTCTGTTCTGTTCCATTGCATTCCATTCCATTCCATGTTCCATTTCATTCCATATTCCATTGCATTCCATTCCGTTCTATTCCATTCCATTCCATATTCCATTCCATTCCCTTCCATATTCCATTCCATTCCATTTAACTCCATTGCATTCCTTTCCATTCCGTATTCCATTCCATACTATTCCATAGTTGATTCCATTCCATATTACATACCATTCCATATTACATTCCATTCCATATTCCATTTCATTCCATTCCATTTCATGTTTCATTACATTCCATTCCATTCCACTCTGTTCGATTCCATACACCATTCCATTCCATCCCATTCCATTCCATTCCGTTCCATTACATTCCATATTCC
>NW_016809085.1:4070-6411 GCF_001698545.2 Rhinopithecus bieti | reverse complement strand
TTAAAGTATAATAATACTAATAAAGTAAAACTTCACAGTCACACTTTCTTGAATTTTCTGAGAGAAAATCCTGTATTTAAAATCTAAAGTCAGACTCTATTGCCTCTTTTGAAAGATTTCTCTAAACCTCTAATTTTCCACGTGGTTCTTTTTTTTTTTATTTTTTATTTTTATTTATTTATTTATTTATTTTTGAGGTGGAGTCTCACTCTGTTGCCCAGGCTCCTGTGCAGTGGCACTATCTCAGCTCACTGCAAGCTCCGCCTCCCGGGTTCACGCCATTCTCCTGCCTCAGCCTCCCGAATAGCTGGGACTACAGGTGCCCACCAACGCGCACGGCTAATTTTTTGTATTTTTAGTAAAGACGGGGTTTCTCTGTGTTGGCCAGGATGGTCTCGATCTCCTGACCTCGTAATGCGCCTGCCTCGGCCTCCCACAGTGGAGGGATTACAGGCGTGAGCCACCGTGCCCGGCGGTTCTTCTTTTGTGCCAAACTGAAAGTATAATAACTTAAGAGACACTGGCTTAGAGACTTGGACTTCAGGGTTGCTTGAGAAGAATAACAATAGTTATCACGTAATGATTTAGCTGTATTCTTTGAACTGGTGCACAGGAAACAAAACAAAACACAACAACAACAACAAAAATCCATTTATTCTCACCTGATTTTACTTCATTCATTCAAAGAGAACCAGATCAGTTAAAAGGGCTATGTAGGTGACAAAATGCATACCCGTAGTCCTACAGCAAGTTTCTGCCAACGGCACAAACAAAAACAGTAACAACAACAACAACAACAACAAAACATCCTGCTCTTTGAATTATTTTAAAATGTACTAAAAGAGCATTTTTTTTTTTGTAATATAAAGAATAAATGCTTGAGGTGATGGATACCCCATTTACTGTGATGTGATTATTAAGAATTACATGCCTGTGTCAAAACATCTCAAGTACCCCATAAATAATATGTCTACTATGTACCCACAAACATTAAAAAAAAAAAGAAAAGAAAGAAAAGCAAAAGCTTAGGTGTTTCTGCCCCTAAACAGAAAAAAGCAAACATGAAACAAAATTGAGAACTAGATTTTTTAATGAAATGAAGTAATGAGTTATCCATTTTGTGATATGTATTTTTACTTCAGTTTTGTTTCTAAAATGAATGGGAGAATGCTATAATTACTTATTTTAGAAGCTGTATTTGGAACCTCATAAAATAAATAAATAATATCAGTATAATTTGTTTTTGCAAGTAGATACTTAAAATATTTTTATCTCAAAAAATTTTACAACACCTACAGGCATATCCTAACTTGATCAATTCTAATTACGTTTTTTTCTAAAAATATCTTATTTATTTACTTTTAGCCTCCCTGAAGAGTTTCCTTTCAAGCTAGAAAGACAAAAAGTATACTTTAGCCATAGAAAAAGACTCTGGATAGACAAATTCTCAAGAAAAGAAATGTATTTATACACTAAAGTTTATTTTTGCAATGCATAGTCCTACCTAAAGTGTTTATTTTTAAAGTGTATCTTTCCTCTTTCTTTTGACTCTTCTTCATAAAATTTTAGGTCTAGAGTCTCTACTAAAATTTGACTGTTAGGAAAAAACAATAAGCAATTTTTGGGCATATTTAGGAAATATGTGAAACTTCAAATTGGCCAAATAGAATTATGGGAGCTGTTTAGAAAACTCTTTTGGGTTATCCAATTCTATAGGTATATGCATCTTTGTTTATCTTCTAGTAGACTATTTTGTAACTGTAATCTCCTGATAGAAATGGAAGAGATTGTTTGGGCACAGTGGTTCATGCCTGTAATCCCAGCTCTTTGGGAGTCTGAGGAGGGCAGATCACCTGAGGACAGGAATTTGAGACCAGCCTGGCCAAAATGGCGAAACGCTGTCTCTACCAAAAATACAAAAATTAGCCTTGTGGTGGCGGGTGCCTGTAATCCCAGCTACTTAGGAGACTGAGACACAATAATCACTTGAATGTAGGAGGAGGAGCTTGTAGTGAGCTAAGATTTCACCACTGAACTCCAGCCTGGGCAACAGAGTAAAACTGTCTCAAGAGAAGAAGAGAGGAGAGGAGAGGAAAGGAGAGGAGAGGAAAGGAGAGGAGAGGAGAGAGGAGGGGAAGGGAGGGGAGGGGAGGAGAAGGGAAGAAAAGAAAGAGAAGGAAAGCAAGAGAAGGGAAGAGAGAAGGGAAGAAAGAGAAGAAAAGAAAGAAGGAAAGAAAGAGAGAAAGAGAGAGAACAGATAACAAATGGGATTTTGAGACCAGCCAGTCATGGCCTGCCTGGTGAGGGAGGGCCATCTGGAGTGGAAGGTGGGACTTGGATG
>NW_016809085.1:0-1045 GCF_001698545.2 Rhinopithecus bieti | reverse complement strand
AAGTAGGATACTGATTTTGGTCTGTCATAAATAGCTCTTATTATTTTGAGATATGTTCGATTGATACCTAGTTTATTGAGAGTTTTTAGCATGAAGGGCTGTTGAATTTTGTCAAAGGCCTTTTTTGCATCTATTGAGATAATTATGTGTTTTTGTTGTTGGTTCTGTTTATGTGATGGATTATGTTTATTGATTTGTGTATGTTGAATCAGGCTTGTATCCCAGAAATGAAGCTGACTTGATCGTGGTGGATAATCTTTTTGATGTGCTGCTGGATTCAGTTCGACAGTATTTTATCGAGGATTTTCACATCAATGTTCTTCAGGGATATTGGCCTTAAATTCTCTTTTTTTGTTATGTCTCTGCCAGGCACCATCCTGGTATCAGGATGATGCTGGCCTGATCAAGTGACTTAGGGAAGAGTCCCTGTTTTCTATAGATTTGAATATTTTCCGAAGGACAGGTACCAGCTCCTCTTTGTACCTCTGTTAGAATTCAGCTGTGAATTTGTCTGGTCCTGTACTTTTTTTGGTTGGTAGGCTATTAATTATTGTCTCGATTTCAGAACCTGTTAGTGGTCTATTCAGAGATTCAACTTCTTCCTGGTTTATTCTTGGGAGGGTGGATGTGTCCAGGAATTTATCCTTTTCTGCTAGATTTTCTAGTTTATTTGCGTAGAGGTGTTTATCGTGTTCTCTGATACTAGTTTGCATTTCTGTGGGATCGGTGGTTATATCCTCTTTATCATTTTTATTGCAATGATTTGATTCTTCTCTCTTTTCTTCTTTATTAGTCTTGCTAGTGGTCTATCTATTTTGTTGATCTGATCAAAAAACCAGATCCTGGAATCATTAATTCTTCGAAGAATTCTTTTTTTTTGTCTCTGTATCCTTCAGTTCTGCTCTGATCTTGGTTATTTCTTGCACTCAGCTAGCTTTTGAATGTGTTTGCTCTTGCTTCTCTACTTCTTTTAATTGTGATGTTAGGGTGTCAATTTTAGATCTTTCCTGCTTTCTCTTGTGGGCAATTAGTGCTATAAATTTCT
>NW_016809084.1:88596-89659 GCF_001698545.2 Rhinopithecus bieti | reverse complement strand
TAATTTATAAACAAAAAAGGTTTAATTGACTCACAGTTCTGCATAGCTGGAGAGGCCCTCAGGAAACTTACATTCATGGTGGAAGGTGAAGGGAAAGCAAGGCACATCTTACATGGTGGCAGGAGAGAAACAGCACAAGGAGGGAACTGCCAAACACTTTTAAACCATCAGATCTCATGAGAACTCACTCAGTAGCATGAGAACAGCATAGGGGAAACCACCCCTGTGATCGAATCACCTCCCACCTGGTCCCTTCCTGGTCATGTGGGGATTACAATTTGAGATGACATTTGGGTGGGGACACAGAGTCAAACCATATCAGCATTTCAGAAGAAAATGTGTTTCTGGTTTTGGGTTTTTATCTGATCACTCATGGCTAGGATGGCTTATTCCTAGAAAAATAAGTCCCACATTGTTAGGAAAGCTCATTTTAGCAGGTTGTGAAGTCATACACCTTATGAAGGAAAATAGGAAGAGGAAGAGAGGAAGAAAACAACAACAACAAAAAAAGAAAACAACTCTGGAAAACTGATATAGGCTATATTACTCTGAAGTCCATATATTAGTAGGTAGGAATGAAATTGGTTTATGTATATAAATAGGTTGCTGCTATTTTCTTCTGAAGTTTAAGTTGTCTAGCTCTAGTTTATAGGAGATTAAGGAAAACACAGCTTAACTTTAGTGATTTCAAATCAATAAAAATAGGAAAAGGGGAAAAAATAAGTAAAAAAATTGAAAACTTTATTTTGGAGATTTATATGCAGGAAAAAATTTAGAATTCAATCCAAATTGCAGAAAATAATAAAATAAT
The DNA here is from genome assembly GCF_001698545.2 of Rhinopithecus bieti. Taxonomy (NCBI): domain Eukaryota; kingdom Metazoa; phylum Chordata; class Mammalia; order Primates; family Cercopithecidae; genus Rhinopithecus; species Rhinopithecus bieti. Next base: position 88,848 of record NW_016809084.1, on the reverse strand, counting down.
GAAAAACATTAAGCAAGACTATAATCTAACAACAGGTATAGTATAGTTTATTTTGTAACATAATTTTTCCCTTCAATTTCTCAATTTTATTAAAGACAAAATCATATTGGAACCAATTTATTTTAGTCCTACTACACTTGGTTTGATTATTTGCATGAAGTGCAGCAAGAATAATCATTTGTCATATAGGCTCTCTCTCTTTTTTCAAATTGGCTTTGCTGGAAACTTTTTCATAAGGAATCTAAGATTAGA